>NC_084567.2:27825000-28130000 GCF_033978685.3 Nerophis lumbriciformis | reverse complement strand
GTCTGTTGAAGAAACCATGAAGCTCATTTAACATGGAATTAGTATCAACATAACTATACCTAAACACATAAACATATGTACAGTTTGTTTAAGTATCAATGCTACATGCCCCAAAGACACAGACCAGTTTAAAAATGTAGAAAAATAATGTATAAATGACAAATATAGGGCTCAAATTTTACCACAGCAACTGCAGCAAAAGTCGCGACCACCCTCATCATTTGCAGTAAGTCCTAAAAAATGTACCAACATCTGCGGCAAGAACATGCCGTCACCGCCCTTGACTTTTTACTTGTTAATGGACAAGGGATGTAACAGTAAACGGTATAATGACAATTTGCGATAAAATTTGGTTAGTAATACAGTCTAATTTTTTAATTACCGAAAAACTGTCATTTATTAATGCATTTAGGCAACACGATGCGCACTAGCGGTGTTTGGCTTATTAATCATGGCGGACTAAGGACACAGACTTTGATCCGGAGATTTCCCCTCGGAGTAAACGGAGCCAAGCGCTTGGTTTAACGTCATTTTCCCTCGCTTCCCGCCGTGTGTTTAAGAGCTTAATGCTGTGTTTAGATGGAGAGAGGTGTGGACAATATTGGAGACAGACACACTTGTCCCCACACTAAAAGTATACAGCAAAGGAGAAAACTATTTGATGTATAGCAGCAGGTGATGTGTCGTGAATGTTGCCACAACATGTTTATAAAGTCTAAAATGGCTATACTGTTTTGTCATATCTTCGAACTGAACGCTGGCTGTGAAGATTGTGCATTCGATGTGAGAGGTGTCACTCCTGTTTATATTGTTCCACTGCAATCATGTGTTTTTGTCAGATTATAATTGGGCTCAAATATGAATCATCCAATGATCTTGAAAATGTTAAGTACTGTGTCAGTATCAGCATTGGTATGACCGATACTACCCAAGTAACTACTTTGGTATTGGATTGATACCAAAATTTGTAGTATCGCCCAAAACTAATGTAAAGTATCAAACAACAGAAGAATAAGTGTTTATTACATTTTAACAGAAGTGTGGATGGAAATAAACTACAACAGAAAGTAACCAGATATTAACAGTAGATTAGCAAGTACAAAACCAAAACCATTGAAGTTGGCACGTTGTGTAAATCGTAAATAAAAGCAGAATACAATGATTTGCAAATCCTTTTCAACCTATATTCAATTGAATGCACTGCAAAGACAAGATACTTAACGTTTGAACTGGTAAACTTTGTTACTTATTGCAAATATTAGCTCATTTGGACTTTGCCGCATTATGAGGCGTAAAATACCACAGCAAAGTCCACAGGGGTTTTGGAGCAACATATGTTGCCATCCAAGCAACGTTATCTTATTTCAGCAAGACAATGCCAAGCCACGTGTTACAACAGCGTAGCTTCATAGTAAAAGAGTGCGGATACTAGACTGGCCTGCCTGTAGTCCAGACCTGTCTCCCATTGAAAATGTGTGGCACATTATGAAGCCTAAAATACGACAACGGAGACCTCGGACTGTTGAACAACTTAAGCTGTACATCAAGCAAGAATGGGAAAGAATTCCACCTGAAAAGCTTCAAAAATTGGTCTCCTCAGTTCCCAAATGTTTACTGAGGGTTGTTAAAAGGAAAGGCCATGTAACACAGTGGTAAAAACTTTTTTTACAATGTGTTGCTGCCATTAAATTCGAAGTTAATGATTATTTGCAAAAAATAAATACGTTTCTCAGTACAAACATTAAATATCTTGTCTTTGCATTGTATTCAATTAAAAATAAGTTGAAAAGGATTTGCAAATCATTGTATTCTGTTTTTATTTACGATTTGCCCAATGTGCCAACTTCACTGGTTTTGGGTTTTGTAGATTAATAATAGTTCTGATAAATAAAATAACTGTAAATGACATAATATGTTAATGTGTACCGTATTTTTCGGACTATAAGTCGCAGTTTTTTTTTATAGTTTGGCCGGGGGTGCGACTTATACTCAGGAGCGACTTATGTGTGAAATTATTAACACATTACCGTAAAATATCAAATAATATTATTTATCTCATTCACGTAAGAGACTAGACGTATAAGATTTCATGGGATTTAGCGATTAGGAGTGACAGATTGTTTGGTAAACGTATAGCATGTTCTATATGTTATAGTTATTTGAATGACTCTTACCATAATATGTTACGTTAACATACCAGGCACGTTCTCAGTTGGTTATTTATGCCTCATATAAAGTACACTTATTCAGCCTGTTGTTTACTATTCTTTATTTATTTTAAATTGCCTTTCAAATGTCTATTCTTGGTGTTGGGTTTTATCAAATATATTTCCCCAAAAAATGCGACTTATACTCCAGTGCGACTTATATATGTTTTTTTCCTTCTTTATTATGCATTTTCGGCCGGTGGGACTTATACTCCGGAGCGACTTATACTCCGAAAAATACGGTATGTCAGCAGCTAAATCAGGAGTTTTTGTAACCCGTTTTTGAAATGAATCTATAATAATTTACATGCCAAAGAGACATACTGTATATTGTTATCGCAGGGGGCTGCAATATATATATATATATATATATATATATATATATATATATATATATATATATATATATATATATATATATATATATATATATATATATATATATATATATATATATATACACATATATACATACATATATATATATATATATATATATATATATATATATATATATATATATATATATATATATATATATATATATATATAAATATATAGATATATTAAGACACGTAATATGTCACAAAGATATCCAATCAAGTTCTTACTTGATGAATATGTTCATGACAAATGGTGAATGATGAGCAAACAACAGCAAAAGTGCGCACCAACTATCTATTTCCTCTCATTTTTGATCCAGACGAGAATACAGAGCGAACGCAACCTTAGTTTCATGTTACCTTCTCTCCGGTGTTCATTCTCTTGCTTGCAGAAAACTCCTTCAGCTGACGTGTCACTTCCCTTCATGTCCATAGAGAGTACAATGTTGTCATATTGTTGGGTACATTATTTAAAAAAAACAGTGAGAAACTGTCAGGATTATTAGGAAAAATACTCACTGGGACACCTCTGCGATGTGTTTGTGTCTCAGGCTCACCCAGAGGTCATCGTCTTCATGCAGCAGCACCTCTTTCTCACGAGAGTCCCCCATGCCACTGGTGTCATACCTGAGCGAATACACAATTACAACTTGTTCTATACAAATGTCCAGTCTTAAGGGCGGTGGTGTCCAAACATTTAACCAGCGAGGACCGCGTACAGAAAATTCAGGCAATGTCAAAAATTGGATAAGGAACAACTGATTACATTTTGGGTATGATGCAAATTCTATCTACTACGTTACTTACAAGTAGAGATGTCCGATAATATCGGACTGCCGATATTATCGGCCAATAAATGCTTTAAAATGTAATATCGGAAATTATCCATATCGGTTTCAAAATTATCGGTATTGGTTTCAAAAAGTAAGATTTATGACTTTGTCAAACGCCGCTGTGTACACGGACGTAGGGAGAAGTACAGAGCGTCAATAAACCTTAAAGGCACTGCCTATGCGTGCCGGCCCAATCACATAATATCTACAGCTTTTCGCACACACAAGTGAATGGAATGCATACTTGGTCAACAGCCATACAGGTCACACTGAAGGTGGCCGTATAAACAACTTTAACACTCTTAAAAATATGTGCCACAAACACATTTCGGGAGAACATCCGCACCGTAACACAACATAAACACAACAGAACAAATACCCAGAACCCCTTGCAGCACTAACACTTCCGGGACGCTACAATATACACCCCCCGCTACCCCCTACACCTCCCACCTCAACCCCACCCACCTCAACCTCCTCATGCTCTCTCAGGGAGAGCATGTCCCAAATTCCAAGCTGCTGTTTTGAGGCATGTTAAAAAAAACAATGCACTTTGTGACTTCAATAATAAATATGGCAGTGCCATGTTGGCATTTTTTTCCATAACTTGAGTTGATTTATTTTAGAAAACCTTGTTACATTGTTTAATGCATCCAGCGGGGCATCACAACAAAATTAGGCATAATAATGTGTTAATTCCACGACTGTATATATCGGTATCGGTTGATATTGGAATCGGTAATTAAGAGGTGGACAATATCGTATGTCGGCAAAAAAGCCATTATCGGACATCTCTACTTACAAGCGTCAACCTCTGTGTTTATATACTTGTGCCCCCGCCTCCACTCACAGAGAGAAAGCTGACAACAGACTTCAATCTGTTTCTTTCATTCCACTACAGATAGCTGAAAAAGTTATGGGCGGATTTTCATCTAACTTTCAGGAAATGTCAGAGGATTACATTTTGGGACATAGGGTCTGTGGGAGACCAACAAACCTGCTCAGTGGGCTTGTGGTTAGAGTGTCCGCCCTGAGATCGGTAAGTTGTGACTTCAAATCCCGGCCGAGTCATACCAAAGACTATAAAAATGGGACCCATTGCCTCTCTACTTGGCACTCAGCATCAAGGGTTGGAATTGGGGGTTAAATCACCAAAAAATTATTCCTGAGCGCGGCCACTGCTGCTGCTCACTCCTCCCCTCACCTCCCAGGGGGTGGAACAAGGAGATGGATCAAATACAGAGTGTAATTTCACCACACCTAGTGTGTGTGTGACTATCAGTGATACTTTAAATTAACTGTGGGAGACCAACTTAAAGGGGAATTTTGCCTATAGTTCACATTTATTATGAAGGACATGACGATGGATGGTTTTTATTGCATTTTAAATATTTTAAAAATGCAATCAAAAGTCCGCTTACAATGCAGCCTATGAAAGGGAGCCGCTCTATTCCGCCTATAAAGCCCTTAAAAAACACCCAAACACCTCCATTGAGGTTTTCTATACATGATGTAAGTATATATGTAATTTAGGGAAATTCAAAGCGTTCTCCAACGGCAAGTCCAAGAATTGAAATTAAAGGCAAGAATGTTTATGTAACATGCACGCTATGTCCAGGAAAAAAGCGTTTATCCACGTCTGCCTCAATTCACTCGAAATACACCTCACATCAACACATGCCAACCACAAGCCCCAATGCAGCCACTTTTTAAAATCAGATTCATCACATTTTGAAATTTTTATCATGATTACTCACAGGCGATTACTCACTTCCATAATTAAAATTAGCTTAAGAAAAGACCCCAATATTTGTACACAAAAACTAATTTTATTGTCAGAATGTCATCCAGGAACGTTTTTAAACATTTTACTTGAGTGCAGGTCATTTATTTGCCTAAAAAACTTTCTAAACAGTTATCTAAAGTTATTTCAGGCTGTATTTTGGTACACAGGTGCAGATAATTGCACTACCGTATTTTTCGGAGTATAAATCGCTCCGGAGTATAAGTCGCACCGGCCGAAAATGCATAATAAAGAAGGGAAAAAAAACATATATAAGTCGCATTTTTGGGGGAAATTTATTTGATAAAACCCAAAACCAAGAATAGACATTTGAAAAGCAATTTAAAATAAATAAAGAATAATGAACAACAGGCTGAATAAGTGTACATTATATGAGGCATAAATAACCAACTGAGAACGTGCCTGGTATGTTAACGTAACATATTATGGTAAGAGTCATTCAAATAACTATAACATATAGAACATGCTATACATTTACCAAACAATCTGTCACTCCTAATCGCTAAATCCCATGAAATCTTATACGTCTAGTCTCTTACGTGAATGAGCTAAATAATATTATTTGATATTTTACGGTAATGTTTTAATAATTTCACACATAAGTTGCTCCTGAGTATAAGTCGCACCCCCGGCCAAACTATGACAAAAACTGCGACTTATAGCATACTTGCCAACCCTCCCGAATTTTCCGGGAGACTCCCGAAATTCAGCGCCTCTCCCGAAACCTCCCGGGACAAATATTCTCCCGAAAATCTCCCGATTTTCAGCCGGAGCTGGAGGCCACGCCCCCTCCAGCTCCATGCGGACCTGAGTGAGGACAGCCTTTTTTCACTATGGCAGGACAACAGGGTGACAAGAACTAAATCATCCAGACTAGAGATAAATTGTATTATTATGTTTATCTTACCTAAAAATAAATATATTTATTAATTAAAAAAAACAAAAAACTAAATAACTAAATACATTTGTACTATATTTTGCTAAAAACATCATAGAAGCCATAGAATTATACCGGTACATTAAAATAAACATATTTGAAATAATACATTTTAAATTATCATAATAATTCATTTAAAATGACCATATTTAATTATTAAAATAATTGCTTGTTCATCAACAACTTTAGCATTTTATTCATTACATTTTTAAGCTCTCAGAAGCCAAGTTATGTTATATTCATGTTATATTTATGCAAGTTTGAAGTATCAATTATCTAAACACAGTTTTGTTTGCATATTTTCAGGATGTAGATATATATATATATATATATGAGAGATGAAATAGTCTTGTGATTTTTTCCCCCACACATACATATATATATATATATATATATATATATATATATATATATATATATATATATAAATATATATATATATATATATATGAAATACTTGACTTGGTGAATTCTAGCTGTCAATATACTCCTCCCCTCTTAACCACGCCCCCAACCACGCCCCGCCCCACCCCCACCCCCCCACCTCCCGAAATCGGAGGTCTCAAGGTTGGCAACTATGACTTATAGTCTGAAAAATACGGTACTTAAAGGCCAAATCTTCCTTTGTGTCTTTTTACCTAAGTTTACATTTTTTGGTACTGTAATGGGTTTTGTACTCTCAATATTTAATGTTGTTACTTTACAGAATATTTATTTTTTCATACATTTTAATTTCAATGCATCCAGCACCCCCCGCGACCATGAAAGGGACAAGTGGTAGAAAATGGATGGATGGGTCATATGGCACAGTGCAATCTATTGAGTTCATGTAAATGTTAAATGTTCTATAATACTATATGTAGTGTTTTTATTCTTCAATCAGTTAATACAAACATCTCTGGCATTAAATATGCTATTGAACATAATAGTGTATCAAATAACAAAATGAAAAGTAAGTTACTTTGTTGAGTAACTAATTACTTTTACAATTAGGTAACTGAGTTACTAACTCAATTACTTTTTTCAATTAAAAGACGTTCCTGTATGACATTCCGACTACCAGTTTGTATCTAAATATTAAGGTATTTTATTAAGCAAATGTATAAATGACCGCAAATAATTAATCATGATTAATCACAGTTCAAGAGTGTGATTAATTTGATTTAAAAAAAAAAAAATCACTCTATTATATTTATGTTGTGTATTCACTGGGGTTTGTCTGTCTGTCTGTCTGTTAGTACAGAACATAAATCTAACATAAAGTTATGAGCAGATTTTGATTAAACTTACAGGGAATGTCGGAAATGGGATAAAGACAACATGATTAGATTTTGGGGCAGATCCGGATAACTGTCTGGATTCAGGATTTTTTTAGAGCATTGTTTCCTATTGGGAAATAGGTCCTGCTACGCTCTAGGAGCACTGTACTTTTTTGAGTTGGTTCTCCGATGCAGCTTGTTACCTTGACAAACTTGTATTACTCATTAATTTTTTGGGGGGGATAAGCCACCAGCTGGCTGCACTTTGGACACCACTGATAAAGGTATTTATTGAGTTATCGTTTGTACTTGTAAACATCATTCTCAATGGGCAACAGGTCGTAGCCCATTGCCTGGAAGGTGAGCTCATGCAGGACAGGTGAGACGGGGTCGAAGGCCCTGTCCAAGATGATCAGCTGTGAGCGAGCCTTATCTGGACCCTGCACATGGAAACAAACGGAACAATGGTAATACTTTCGATAAGAAGTTCTGAAAATGAAATTATTGGAGACGACAGGGGAAACAAGACACTCACCTCTCCCATGGTGGGATCGTCAGCCTTGTAGGCGTCGAGTTTGTCCTGAACCAGTTGAGCCAGAGTCGCATTGTCTTTGTACTCCCTGAATCATAGATACAAGTGTAAAAATGTGTTAGTTTTTGATTCAACTTTGTCTGAGTTAATAGCAGCGGCATTAATTAACTGGAACTTGTGATTTAAAGGCCTACTGAAACCCACTACTACCGACCACACAGTCTGATAATTTATATATCAATGATGAAATCTTAACATTGCAACACATGCCAATACGGCCGGGTTAGCTTACTAAAGTGCAATTTTAAATTTCGCGCGAAATATCCTGCTGAAAACGTCTCGGTATGATGACGCCTGCGCGTGACGTCACGGATTGTAGAGGACATTTTGGGACAGCATGGTGGCCAGCTATTAAGTCGTCTTTTTTCATCACAAAATTCCACAGTATTCTGGACATCTGTGTTGGTGAATCTTTTGCAATTTGTTCAATGAACAATGGAGACAGCAAAGAAGAAAGCTGTAGGTGGGAAGCGGTGTATTGCGGCAGGTGTTCTGCCGGATAACGCACCCCCGCCGTAGAATGTACCCCCTGACTGTTGTGCCGGATAACACAGCCGGTGTTTCCCGGAAGATGACAGTCAAGCTTTACCATTGGCCTGTGGAGAACTGGGACAACAGAGACTCTTACCAGGAGGACTTTGAGTTGGATACGCAGACGCGGTACCGTGAGTACGCATGCAGCTGCCGCTTCCAAACATTTGATCGCTTGCCCGTACGTGCATGCCGCTATGTGCATGTCATGTACGTAACTTTGGGGACTTTGGGGAAATATATGTGCTGTATGAACTTTGGGGAGGTGAACGGTACTTTGGGCTGTGGGATTGAGTGTGTTGTGCAGGTGTTTGAGTTGTATTGGTGGGTTATATGGACGGGAGGGGGGAGGTGTTTGTTATGCGGGATTAATTTGTGGCATATTAAATATAAGCCTGGTTGTGTTGTGGCTAATAGAGTATATATATGTCTTGTGTTTATTTACTGTTTTAGTCATTCCCAGCTGAATAGCAGGTCCCACCCGCCTCTCACAGCATCTTCCCTATCAGAATCGCACCAACTGCCCTCTAGTCCTTCACTCTCACTTTCCTCATCCACAAATCTTTCATCCTCGCTCAAATTAATGGGGAAATCGTCGCTTTCTCGGTCCGAATCGCTCTCGCTGCTCGTGGTCATGATTGTAAACAATGTGCAGATGTGAGGAGCTCCACAACCTGTGACGTCACGCGCATATCGTCTGCTACTTCCGGTACAGGCAAGGCTTTCTTATCAGCGACCAAAAGTTGCGAACTTTATCGTCGATGTTCTCTACTAAATCCTTTCAGCAAAAATATGGCAATATCGCGAAATGATCAAGTATGACACATAGAATGGACCTGCTATCCCCGTTTAAATAAGAAAATCGCATTTGAGTAGGCCTTTAATATCTAAATCAGACCTGGGCAAATTAAGGCCACTTAGAGAAAAAGAAGACGACGGTGTCGGCACCGACTACAAGAGCGGACGCGCGCAATTTTTCAGGATTTATGCAGATCCCAAATACAGATCAGCAGGTACCAGAAGGTAAGAAAAGTTGCTTTTGCATAATATTACGAAAAAAAACGCCAGATAATATGTCTTACCTTATACACACACCTTAATAATACTCGTATGTTCAGCACATCAAGCGGTGCGGCTTCATAGCTTACCAAAGTCGTACTAAAACATTTTGATTGTCATGATCCGTGGTCCGGATCATGTTTTGTTTAGTTATGTTCTGTTAGTTTTGGACCTCTTTACTTCCCGTTTAGTCTTCCTTGTTTGCTTTTGTCACCATGGCGACTTATTGTGTTCACCTGTCTCTGATTAGTGCTCGCCTGCTCACCTGCTTCCCGAGCACTAATCAGAGGCATTATTCAAGTTGCTTTTGCCAGTCAGTCGGCTGGCTTCATTGATTATGTCACACTGTTTACGTCACGTTCTGACCAAGTAAGTTTCCTTGGCCATGCCATAGCTTCTGCTAAATAGTAGCTCCAATGTGTTTTAGGCCCGCTTGCCTTTTTTGTTGTGTTGTTTGTGTTTTTGGTAGTTGATTGATTTATGTTAATTGAGAGAACGAACCGCAGCAAGCTGCAACCCCCACGTGACAGAATGAAGCCAGCAGTCAGTTCTTTCGCATTTGACAGCCAGGAGATGGAGACGCGCCGCCGAAGACGCAAGCCAGCCAGAAAGGCTTCGTTTCGCCGCCAAGACGCGTCGTTCCCCCAAACTCCTCCTCTGGGACACAGCACGCCACATGCACCCCAGTCTTCCTCGCCGCCATTGTTTGGTAATCCCATATCTCATTTTGCCAAACAATTTTTAGATTGGGCTGCAAGCCAAATGAACTCTGACAACAACTTAACTACATCCATTTTGAATGACGTCACTCCGCCCACTTCCGAGGACGTCACTGAAACGACACGCGGCGATGACATCATTCCGCCGGCGTCTTCAAGGGAAGACCCTGATCAGGATTTTCTTTTTTTTCCATCTGTCTCCCTTTGTCAGCCACCTCCTAAATACTTTTTTCCTAGAATAAAGTACCATCAGGACATTTTTTCTAAAAATAGATTTTGTCAACCTCAGTCACTTCCGCCCCCAGTGACTCTGACTCCGCCCCTAAAGACTCTAGCCCCGCCCACGACACAGACTTTTTCCTCCTATCCTCCCACACAATCTCAGGTGGGGGGGGGGGGAGACAATTTGGACAATTTAGAGGGGAGGATTCTGCCCCCCCTCCTGACCTCCCTCCACCCTCCCCTAAAAACGGTTCCAGACCGCGGGGAGCGCGTCTGGTATCCGCTCCTTGAGGGGGGGGCTAGGGCCGGGAACGGTACTAGTGGGGTGGCTCAGCTGAGTCATGCCAAGCCACAGCCTCCAGCCCGGCCGCCGCCACCGGTCAAATAAAATGTTGGTGTTGTTTACTTGAGTCATATTACACCATGTACCAAATAAAATTGCTTCGAGGTCGGTAAGCGAAATCAGAATTATTCCGTACATTAGGCGCACTGTCGAGTTTTGTGGAAAAAAAGGATTTTAAGTGCGCTTTATAGTCCGGAAAATACGGTATATAATAATTTTTTTAATGTATTTTTTATTATTTCTGGCAGCACTTCTGGTTCCACCCAGATGTGCCTGTGTCGGTTTGTAACGCCTCCCCCTTCGTCCTCACCCTCTGTATCTGACAGCCGGGTACTCCTTCAGCGTGGCACACAGCGTGGCCAGTTGCTCGGCCAGCCTCTCCATCACAGGGTTCTTCAGCTGTGTCTTATGGGGGCTGTAGAAACTGTGGAAGGCATCAGGATTGTCCAGAGAGTACACCTGTACACAGACACAAAATCATATTTCACTTTGCAACTTTGTCTAAGTTACATTTTCCAAAACAAAAACTAAAAAAATCCCCACTCAATAAACCATTAGTGGTTTTAACTGACAATATATATTTTCAGAATGTCTCTATTTTTTACAGTTAACGATCATATTAAACGAAAAATTGCTCGTTGGTCACAATAACTAAGATGCACGTTACAATCAAACAGCTGGTGTGTACTAAGTACAAAACTTACAGTATAAACACTTTGTAGGACTCAACAAAAGACAAGACTGCGCATTCAACTTAATGGCAAAGACTACTTTCTGCTACGAAACACACCTTGGACAAACTGAAATGAAAGAATACTTGCTGTGATAGTATATTTACTAAAAAAAAAGGTATGTTCAGTTTTGTTGGCTTTATTTAACAACGATACCGCAACATCCCGACACATTCAAAGTTCTGCAAAACTGCCCTTTGGGTACTGTGTAGTGCTCTGTAGTTTATGTGCCACTGCCATCTAATGTCTTGGAATTGCAACAGCATGCAAAGTCTACTGCATAATATAATAATACTCGGGGGTGTATATTGTAGTGTCCCGCAAGAGTTAGTGCTGCAAGGGATTCTGGGTATTTTTTTCTGTTGTGTTTATGTCGTGTTACGGTGCGGATGTTCTCCCGAAATGTGTTTGTCATTCTTGTTTGGTGTGGGTTCACAGTGTGGCGCATATTTGTAATAGTGTTAAAGTTGTTTATACGGCCACCCTCAGTGTGACCTGCATGGCTGTTGATCAAGTATGCCTTGCAATCACTTACGTGTGTGTAAAAGCCGCATATATTATGTGACTGGGCCGGCACGCTGTTTGTATGGAGGAAAAGCGGACGCCTTTAAGGCACGCCCCCAATATTGATGTACGGGTGGAAATCGGGAGAAATTCGAGAGAATGGTTGCCCCAGGAGGTTTTCGGGAGGGGCACTGAAATTCGGGCGTCTCTAGGGATGATGTTTGATAAGAAATTATCGAGTTTGAGCCCATTATCGAATCCTCTTATCGAACCGATTCCTTATCAATTCTCTTATCGAGTCCAGATAGGTTGCTGTAAATGGAAAAAAACCACAATATTTGGTTTAACAAAAGCTCACTTTTATTATATAAGAAAAAAATAAAATCTAATAAATAAATAAATATTGACTGTTACCCCCCTAAAAAAATGAAATAAAATAAATAAATATTGACTGTTGTTACCCAAAGTATATTAAGTGGGATTTTTCAGAAAAACAAATATATACAGCAACACAAAAACATCCTGTCTCTGTGATCACTATAGGTGTATAAATAATAATATAGTGTTAAATAAAATCAGTCCCTTGGGCACAAAACTGAAAATAATACAGCTCTCCAAAAAGTGCACTTCTGCTGCTATTTGACGTAACTGTTTGTTATGATGCTTTGACATTTTTGCACTTTATTTCTTTATTGAAAGAAAATTCTATGAAGAGAAAAGTTGTTTGCAAATGTGGTTACAATGCTAAAAAATGAAAAGTTCAAGCTAAAAAAAGAAATACACTTTATTGAGTTAACATTATTTCTTTATAGGGGGAAAGATGTGATGTTATGAGCTAGGGGAATACAACAACTACACTACCCAGCATGCAACGGGAGTGACGAGCATGCGCGGTAGCCCCCGAAAAGTGTTGTTGCATTATTACACCTTAGAGTACTTTTTCCGGTCCATTGTTTTTCCTGCTTTCCCTATCTGCGCCTAATGACTGAGCTACGTGACGTAATTTCTTGTGATGTCTCAAGGGGCATTTCTGGTCGGGACGGGATTCGTTCCCAGGGATTCGAATAAAGAACCAACTCTTTTTCTTTACTATAGTGGTCTCGATAACGGGTACCGGTTCTCAAAAAGGGATTCGAGTCCGAGGACTCCGTTCTTTTCTTATCGAACAACCGGGAAAACCGGTTTCGAGTATCATCCCTAGGAGTCTCCCGGGAACATCGGTCGGGTTGGCAAGTATGACACAGACACGAACCCAGAGAGACAGACTTTGTGCCGAAAAGCAAAAGAATGCAAAACTCTGAAAATAAACCCATATTACATCCTGAAACTTGGGCTCTCATGTCGATGCTTGGTCGTCTGGAGCAGTGTTTTTCAACCTTTTTTGAAGCAAGGCACATTTTTTGCATTGAAAAAATCCGGAGGCACGCCACCAGCAGAAATCATAAACTCGGTTGACAATAAAAAGTCGTTGTCGCAATTGTTGGATATGACTTTAAACGATAACCAAGCATACATCTCTATAGCTCTTGTCTCAAAGTAGGTGTACTGTCACCACCTGTCACATCACACCCTGACTTATTTTGAGTTTTTTGCTGTTTTCCTGTGTGTAGTGTTTTAGTTCTTGTCTTGCGCTCCTATTTTAGTGGCTTTTTCTCTTTTTTTTGGCATTTTTCTGTAGCAGTTTCATGACTTCCTTTGAGCGATATTTCCTGCATCTACTTTGTTTTAGCAATCAAGACTATTTCAGTTGTTTTCATCCTTCTTTGTGGGGACATTGTTGATTGTCATGTCATGTTCGGATGTACATTGTGGACGCCATCTTTGCTCCACAGTACGGTAAGTCTTTGCTGTCGTCCAGCATTCTGTTTTTGTTTACTTTGTAGCCAGTTCAGTTTTAGTTTCGTTCTGCATAGCCTTCCGTAAGCTTCAATGACTTTTCTTAGGGGCTCTCACCTTTTGTTTATTTTTGGTTTAAGCATAAGACACCTTTTTACCTGCACACTGCCTCCCGCTGTTTCCGACATTTACAAAGCAATTAGCTGTAATATGGAAGAGTATTACACGGTTACTCTGCCGAGCTCTAGACAGCACCAACACTCAACAACAACACATCATTTGCAGACTATAATTACTTGTTTGCAAAAAATATTTTTAACCCAAATAGGTGAAATTAGATCATCTCCCACGGCACACCAGAGTGTATCTCACGGCACACTAGTGTGCCACGGCACAGTGGTTGAAAAACACTGGTCTGGAGGACCCACGGGAGAGCAACCTCCACAACATTGTTTTTTTTTAAATGCAGTTTTCCTTTAACAGTTTTTCTTTAACGTCATGTGAAACCCAGTAAATGGCTGGTGACCAGTTCAGAGTGTAGGATCGCTGGAGTAGGCTCCAGCTCACCTGTGACCCTATTGAGGCCAGTCGGTATAGAAAACTGATGGATACGTCTCTAGACCTCAAAAGTAGGACTTTTTTTTTTTTTCGTAAAACCTTATATTTGGATCAATACGATATCAAACCCCGACCCCATGTTCTACCCTCTCGTTACTCTTCCCCTTCTAATCGCTAAATGTCCTTGGCTCATTTCCTTCCCCGTCTCATTCGTGGTTTTTTTCCTCCTCTCCTCCCCTTTCATAAATCACTATCCCTGCTGCCTCCAACCCTATCTGCCCATAGTCACATGACCAGGCTCCTGCATTGCAGACGA
Source organism: Nerophis lumbriciformis (assembly GCF_033978685.3). Lineage (NCBI taxonomy): Eukaryota > Metazoa > Chordata > Actinopteri > Syngnathiformes > Syngnathidae > Nerophis > Nerophis lumbriciformis. The sequence goes on along the minus strand of NC_084567.2, from coordinate 28,115,166 downwards.
GGCTCTGCATGCGTTGGCCTCGCAACAATTGGTTAACGCCTGCCGTGTGGGTTTCACCTCATCCAATAGGGGGGGGGCCTGTGGCAGCTTGGAGGCGGGACTTACGAGGCAGCGCTCGCCTGGGGCAGAAAATCACTGACTCTGAACTAATAATAGGAGGGAGCAAAGCATTGTGGGTCAGCAGTTAGTGAGACCAAAGGATGGAGATGAAGGAGAAATGGACTTGAATTGTCAAAATGGGGACAAAGAACAAAATAAGAGCAACAACAGAGAAGATGATGCTTAGCAATATTTGTGTTACTTGTCCTTCTATATATGTTCTTTTGTTCATATTACCTGCCTGGAGACAACAAATGGAAATGAGCTTATGATCTGGCATATTTACTCTTGTACAGTGCAGATTTTCATTAATATGCACTGTCTGCCTGTGTCTTTTAGAGTCCATTTTATCGGAGGGTTGCTGGTTACTGGGGTTCAATCCCCACCTTCTACCATCCTAGTCACGTCCGTTGTGTCCTTGGGCAAGACACTTCACCCCTTGCTCCTGATGGCTGCTGGTTAGCGCCTTGCATGGCAGCTCCCGCCATCAGTGTGTGAATGTGTGTGTGAATGGGTGAATGTGGAAATACTGTCAAAGCGCTTTGAGTACCTTGAAGGTAGAAAAGCGCTATACAAGTATAACCCATTTATTTATTATTTATTTATTATTTTAAAATTATCTTACTCGTTTTTAAATCCTTACGTGGTCTTGCCCCACCGTACCTCTCTGAGCTGCTCCATCTCTATGCCCCCACCCGGTCCCTCAGGTCAGCTGATCAGCTGATCCTGGAGGTACCCAAAACAAAGCGCAAGCTCAGAGGGGACAGAGCTTTCTCTGTTGCGGGTCCCAAACTCTGGAACGATCTCCCTCTCCATGTGAGACAGGCCCCTTCTTTGGCTATTTTTAAGACCCTTCTTAAAACCCATTTTTATTCACTGGCTTTTAACCCAGCATGAGACTTTGAACTGTTTTTAGCTTTTAACTTTTTGAACTGTTTTTAACTTTTAAACTGTTTTTATCTAACAAACTGTTCTTAGGGTAATTTATATTTGCTTTTTAAATGTGTATTTTTATTTCTGTTTTAAATGTTATTTTTTAGTCTGTCCTTTGCCTCCATTTCTTTGTGGTGTACAGTCCTTTGTTTTTCAACTGTGCTTGTCTTTAAAGGGCTTTATAAATAAAGTTGGTAAGGTATGGTATGGTCTCTAACGAATAAATAAATAAATAAATAAATAAATAAATAATGCTGACATAACAATTTATTAATCATAATAATCACACTTTAAAATGTTGATTAATCGCTTGCATAAACTAACTTAAAAAAGACCCGAATGTTTGGACACAAATGCAATTGTATTGTTAAAATGTAATACAGGGACATTTTTAAAATGTTTTCTTGAGTGCATGTCATTTATTTGATCAAGACTTGGAGTCGGACCATTGGGCGCACCGGATTAAAGGCGCACTGCCGATGAACGGGTCTATTTTCATACAAAAGGCGCACCAGATTATAAGGCGCATTAAAGGGGTCATATTATGATTTTTTTCTAAATTTAAAACATTATCTTGTGGTCTACATAACATGTGATGGTGGTTCTTTGGTCAAAATGTTGCATAGATTATGTTTTACAGACCATCTTCAAGTAGCTTTCTGTTTTGTGGGCGGTCTTATCTACGTGGCTCACAGCGTCTTCTCCCCGTCATCTTTGTTGTAGCGGTGTAGCGTGCAAGGACGGGAGTGGAAGAAGTGTCAAAAGATGGAACTAACTGTTTTAATGACATTCAGACTTAAATCAATAACGGAGCAGCATCTCCTCATCCGTGGCTCACTAGTGCAATATCAACGCCGGAAATGTGTCCCGTGAAAAAACGTCCGACCGGAACTCTCTAATAACTAAAGTTCCATGGGTGAATTATGTAAACCCACTACAGTTTTTAGCGCTTTGATAGCTAGTCTATTGACAGATATAAGTAAGAACTTTACGCTACTTTATATTAGAAATGGCAACAGCAGAAGATGAATGCCACATAAGAAGGGAGAGAAAAAGAAGAAGATTATGACTATGGTGTCGGCACGGACTACAAAGGCGGACACGGCCACATTTTCAGGACTCATGCAGATCCCAAATACACCTCAGCAGGTACCAGAAGGTAAGAAAAGTTGGTTTTGCATAATATTGCGAAACAAAACACCAGATAATATGTCTGCTGATAGGTGCCATTTTGCGGTCCTTATACACACACACCATAATAATACTCGTATGCTTAATGCACTGACAATCCATCAAGCGGTGTGGCTTCATAGCTTACCGAAGTCGTACTAAAAACATTTTGACAGATTTTTGAGCGCCGTGTGTAATGTTCTGTCTTCTCAAATGGATCGTTTAAAGTTTTGGTGCTATTTACTGGCGTCATCTTGCAGTTTACACAGATCTCTTATGTTTGACTACCATCTACTGGTCACACTTATCATTACACCATGTACCCAAAAAAAAAAAAAAAAAAAAAATTGCTTCTAGGTCGGTAAGCACAACCAGAATTATGCCGTACATTAGGCGCACCGAGATATAAGGCGCACTGTCGATTTTTGAGAAAATTAAAGGATTTTAAGTGCGCCTTATAGTCCGAAAAATAAGGTACCTTGAAGGTAGAAAAGCACTATACAAGTACAACCAATTTACCATTTACCCCAAAAAATTACGGTTGCTAGGGTGTCAAAAATGTCACTCGCCTGTACAACTTCTACTACAAGCTTTATAACTTCCCTCTGGTTTATTGTTTTTACAATCAGATATTGTTTTAATAATTTATTGAGTATGTAGACAGGGATTTAAAATAACATCCTGGTTCGATCCCCAGCTCCTAGTCACATCCGTTGTGTCCTTGAGCAAGACCTTTCACCCTTGCTCTTGATGGGTCGTGGTTAGGGCATTGCATGGTAGCTCCCGCCATCAGTGTGTGAATGGGTGAATGTGGAAATAGTGTCAAAGCGCTTTGAGTACCTTAAAGGCAAGCGCGATACAAGTATAACTCATTTACCATTTACATTTGAATGTACATTCAGATTAAAAACCTTGTTATTTTTAAACAAAGATAATCTATGTAGAATTTTACCTGCTAAGAGGTTATGAAGGTTGACCCCGACACTTAATGTGTATGTATTAGGGGTGTAACGGTTCGTGTATTTGGTACTATTCGGAGGTGTACCGAACGAGTTTCCACGCGAACATATTAAGTGTTAATATGCTTCCTTCTGCCTGTTTCTGTCAGTACTCTACACAGCACCCAGCATTGTCCCACCGACACAACCATCTGATTGGTTATACATAGAGCGGTAACAGCCAATCAGCAGTGCGTATTCAGAGCGGTAACAGCCAATCAGCAGTGCGTATTCAGAGCGCATGGAGTCAGTGCTCCAGCGTGGTTATGAGCAGGTAGGTGTTTAGCAGGTAATCATCAGGCTGCGGACTCTCCCCAAATGATAATAAACACCTCCCAGTCAACTACTAGTAACATCACTATGAGCCCGTTGACCTTCTAGAAATATAAACTTCAGCTCGCTCGCAGTCCTGGCTTGAGGTGAAGGCTAATTAGCTTTTAGCGTAACGTTAGCTAATTTTGCTGTGTGTGTGGGTGTGTGTGTGTGTGTGAGTGTGTGTTACGGACAGCAAAGCCTTGTCTGTCTGTTATTTCACTTTACCTTTTTCTGTGTTGATTGAGCCGTGTTGAAGCAGCAAAAAAGGACATTTTGTTAAATGAAGAGTTTCTGTCTCTGATAGTTGATATAATAATGTTACTGCATCATTAAGCCTGCATGAACTCCATTGTGTTCAGGGATGAATAGTCTCTCCTATTGCTATTGTAGTATTTTTTCAGCTATAGTTACATTAATCATTAGTAATGGAGCAGCCTAGTTTTGAATGGCAGGGTCCCTGCTATCACATGTTGATAAAAATATAACATTTACATAATAAAAATCAACTACAGGCTTCCCAAATGCTGTAATAAATTAAGCATGATGAGCTGACTTGAAACTGTTTAATGTTGCACTTTTTATATGTAGAAGAAAAGTTTTGTCATTTTATTTAATCTGAGCAACAACTTGAGGCAGTTTAATGTTGATTAACGTGGGCAGAATTATTATAGTGTTCCCAATGTTAAAAGGATAAAGCCATTGATTACAAATTTGGTAAATAAATAACCAAAACATTTATATTTTGTTGTTTTCTTACTGTACCGAAAATGAACCGAACCGTGACCTCTATACCGAGGTATGTACCGAACCGAAATTTTTGTGTACCGTTACACCCCTGGTATGTATGCAATAATCTCTGACCAAACTACAACCCTCCACAGTAAGTATGTTTACCTGAGACTCATAGGGCAAGAAAGCGATATTGATCTCCGTTAGAGTCTTGATGGTTTTGGAAGCACGGCTCTTTACCAGCTCATTGAACAGAGGATCAGGACAGGCTGGTAGGACAAGAAACACAATCATCATTAAAGAAAACATTCATTTATAACTTGTAAAAAAAAAAAATACACTTAACAAAGCAGACTGGTTGCTTTGTACGGTATACTGTACATGTATGTACACTGTGTACAGGGTGTAGGTTCTAGCTTGGCGCAACAAAGAGCAGGATAAACATAAAAAAATCAGTCTGCCTTATGATTATGATTATTTGATGGTCTAATTAATTATTGATATAATTATTTTTTGATTTAATTAATTACACATTTAAATACATATTTAAATATTTATTTAATGATTTATCTCATTATGTCATTAATGTGTGTGTCAGCGCTTCACAAAATTATTTTGTATTTATTTTATTTTATCTGTCAAACTTAGCCTTCAAAATCAGTGGGCAGATCCTTACACTTGATGGGACAAAATTAATTAAGTATGACGTCTATAAAATTAAATAAATCATTCCTAAATGTGTCATTGTGTAATTCAATTGTGAAATACTTAATTCAAATCATAAAATAATTAAATCAATAATTAATTATATGATAAATAATTAAATGTAATTTTACATTAAATAAAAAATGGCACATTTAAATACACATTTATGTATTTAATTCAAATTATAATTAATTAATCAACGACACATTTAAATACACATGTATGTATTTAATTACAATTATAATTAATTAATGACACATTTAAGTAATTATTTATAGAGGTATTTATTTATTTAGTTTTGTCATATTTGGCCCTCCATATACATGTACTCACTAACATTTGATTGTGATTGTCATTCCAATCTTCCTTCTTCGTCCAAGACTAAACTCCAATATTCCTCGCAAAAAAAAAGCAACCATCTTGAGCAGGGGTCCCCAAACTACGGCCCGCGGGCCGGATCCGGCCCCCCAGTATCCAAAATCTGGCCCACGGGAAGTCCCAAGTTAAATTATTATTATTATTATTATTATTATTATTATTATTATCATTATTATTATTTTTTTAATCTTTCCTTTCTAATCCATTTTCTACCGCTTGTTACTCTCGGTGTCTCCTAGCCGCTCAGGCAAATCATATTGTCTAAAAATTAATTTTCCCATCGATAACGTGACAATGTTAAATGTCAAAACGGATTAAAAAGACAATGTGTATATGTATATATATATATATATATATATATATACATATATATATATATATATATATATATATATATATACACAGCCCGGCCCCTGGCCAAAATTTTTTAACCCAATGCGGCCCACGAGTCAAAAAGTTTGGGGACCCCTGATCTTGAGAGTACTCACAGTCAGTGAAGAAAACATGGGCTGCTTTGTATTTTGCTGAGTGAGGGTCTTTGAAGTCTCCAATGAGGGTGTGGACAGACTGAAAAGGACGAGAAGCACAAGAAATCACATCACGTCACGTAAGCATGTCAATAACAATCACACTTGCTTATTTAAAGATGCATTTTAATTATTTTTGAGCGTCAGCTGGAGCCTATCCCAGCTGGTACACCCTGGACTTGGACATACCCATTTACAGTTCACACATACATGTACCGAATTTTTCGGACTATGAGTCTCAGTTTTTTTCATAGTTTGGCCGGGCTCCAGTGCGACTTATAACTGTTTTTTTCCTTCTTTATTATGCATTTTCGGCAGGTGCGACTTATACTCCGAAAAATACGGTATGTACAATTTGGAGTCTACACTTAAACTATCACACAGGCCCTAGTGTGTGAATGTGAGTGTGAATGTTGTCTGTCTATCTGTGTTGGCCCTGCAATGAGGTGGCGACTTGTCCAGGGTGTACCCCGCCTTCCGCCCGATTGTAGCTGAGATAAGCTCCAGCGCCCCCCGCGACCCCAAAGGGAATAAGCGGTAGAAAATGGATGGATGGATGGACAACAAACACACCACTACATAAAGAAATGCTCCAACTAAGAATCAAACCCTCACTTTTCTGACGGCACACAGTGTCTCCCTAAATAATTTGTCATTATAGTCTTATCATTGGCGGAGCAGGAAGGAGTTATAGAAATACTAATTTTGTAAATTTTAAAAAGCAGAATTTTCTATTATTATTATCATTAAAAAAAAACATTTGATAATTGAATAATGGTTTAAAATTTTTAACCTAAAAAATGACTTTTTGAACAGGCAGCAGCTGACGCCATTGCCGACATTTGCTCTAATGAGAGGAAGAAGGAAGAGGAGCGCATGAATGCTAACCTTCTCTGTTGGTGTAATCAGGAAAATGGCCTCCAAGGTGGGAAGAGGCTCTCGTCGCTTGTTGATGTCTTCCACAACTAGAGGAAAATTACATTGCAGATTTTATTGCGTAAGTACACTCAACACTAGTGTTAGACACATTGCTTTTATAAAATAAGTAATATATAACTCGTCACGTTCCAAAAAAGTAAATAAATACTTAACATAATTATTTTTTAATAATGCATCACTTTTTTATAAACCTTCAAATATCTGGCACATGCAGTTGAGAGATGTTTCATGAGAGCAGAGTGTGTGTGTGTGTGTGTGTGTGTGTGTGTGTGTGTGTGTGTGTGTGTGTGTGTGTGTGTGTGTGTGTGTGTGTGTGTGCGCCTTTGAAAGGTAGTGACTCTTGCAAAGTGACGTGATGTCACTGTTCACCGCATGTTGTTAGCGCAACTTAATTATTGTTGTTCAATTGTTGTTTCCCTGTATAGTAGCAGTAGTTGTGTGTGTGTGTGTGTGTGTCTACATAAATGTTGTGTTAAGTTTTCTATGCAGTATCAGGGGTGTCAAACTCATTTTCATTGAGGGCCACATCGCAGTTATGGTTGACCTCAGAGGGATGCTTTTAACAATGACTAATATATGAATATACATGTATATATATAATACAGTGGTTCTTAACCTGGGTCCGATCGAACCCTAAGGGTTCGGTGAGTCGGCCTCAGGGGTTCGGCGGAGGTCAAGACACACCCGACTCATCATGTAAATACAAACTTCTCCCTATCGGCGTATTACGGATACAGCTGACTGATTTGCAGGTGTGTAATTTGTTGTGAGTTTTTGCACTGTGTTGGTTTTGTTCTTTGAACAAGGTGATGTTCATGCACAGTTCATTTTATGCACCAGTAAAAAAACATGGTAACACTTTAGTATGGGGAACATATTCACCATTAATTAGTTGCTTATTAACATGCAAATTAGTAACATATTGGCTCTTAACTCGTCATTATTAAGTACTTATTAATGCCTTATTCGGCATGGCCTTATTATAACCCTAACCCTTTAACCCCTGACCCTAACCCTAACCAAATAACTCTAAATTAAGTCTTTATTACTTAGAATATGTTCCCCTAGTGTCCAAATAACTCTAAATTAAGTCTTTGTTACTTAGAATATGTTCCCCATACTAAAGTGTTACCAAAAACATATAACTTTGTCTTGAATTTGAAAAAATAAACATTTTATTTTTCACTAAAGAAGGGTTCGGTGAATGCGCATATGAAACTGGTGGGGTTCGGTACCTCCAACAAGGTTAAGAACCACTGATATAATACATTAATATATTTTTTTTACATAAGCTGCAAAAAAAAAAATTAAAGTTTTACTTTAAAAACTGGCAGCTCAGTCACCAGACTTTTACAGTGAAAGCATATACAGCATTAAAAAAAATAGAATAAATGTAATGTAATGGGAAAAAAATACCACTGCTTTTAGCGGGGGGGTTTTACCGTAAAATCTTGTTGTTTTAATGTTTTTTTTGTTTGTATTTTAATGTTTTAGTGTCTTACTGTATATGGAAAAAAAACAGTACCAAAGTTGATTTTACGGTAAAAAATTCAGTCGGTGGAATTTAACCGTAAAATGTATTGTCAATTTTACAGTCTACAATTTCATTGATAATTTGTTTTGAAATCATAAGTCAAGCAGATATTTAAGTACAGTATTTATCTTTATTTTAACAAAAAATATTTTTCTTTTTTTTTTTAAATACATAATATAATATTTAGATGTTGATAATATTGAATTTTAAACGATATGCAATTGCATGCAGTACATGATTTTTAATGTCAAAATGGAAAGAACAAATATATTTAGTAAGAAAAGATTAAGCATTTTATTAACGCATATTATTTCTAGGCTTTCGCGGACCACATAAAATAATGTGGTGGGCCAGTTTTGGCCCCCGGACCTTGAGTTTGACACCTGTGCCCTATATGATATCAAGTTCATTTGGATTGAAGTGGTGGCTGTTGCTTGCATTAGTAAATAAATACTTCCTTCAGTGCAGTTGCTGTTCTTCTGATGCCGTTTTGTTGACATACAACCTCAAAAGTAGCGCGCCAGCTTACATCAAACGTATCGGAAACAGCGTTCTGACATATGTAAAAGTAATTTATTACATTCACGTTTTAACGGCGTTACTAACGTTACTATATTATGTTATTGTGCAACACATTGTTCTTAGCACTGCTTAACATACAAATCCCGTTTCCATATGAGTTGGGAAATTGTGTTAGATGTAAATATAAACGGAATACAATGATTTGCAAATCCTTTTCAACCCATATTCAATTGAATGCACTACAAAGACAACATATTTGATGTTCAAACTCATAAACTTGATTTTTTTTTTTGCAAATAATAATTAACTTAGAATTTCATGGCTGCAACACGTGCCAAAGTAGTTGGGAAAGGCATGTTCACCACTGTGTTACATGGCCTTTCCTTTTAACAACACCCAGTAAACGTTTGGGAACTGAAGAGACACATTTTTTAAGCTTCTCAGGTGGAATTCTTTCCCATTCTTGCTTGATGTACAGCTTAAGTTGTTCAACAGTCCGGGGGTCTCCGTTGTGGTATTTTAGGCTTCATAATGCACCACACATTTTCAATGGGAGACAGGTCTGGACTACAGGCAAGCCAGTCTAGTACCCGCACTCTTTTACTATGAAGCCATGCTGTTGTAACACGTGGCTTGGCATTGTCTTGCTGAAATAAGCAGGGGCGTCCATGGTAACGTTGCTTGGATGGCAACATATGTTGCTCCAAAACCTGTATGTACCTTTCAGCATTAATGGCGCCTTCACAGATGTGTAAGTTACCGATGTCTTGGGCACTAATACGCCCCCATACCATCACAGATGCTGGCTTTTCAACTTTGCGCCTATAACAATCCGGATGGTTCTTTTCCTCTTTGGTCCGGACGACACGACGTCCACAGTTTCCAAAAACAATTTGAAATGTGGACTCATCAGACCACAGAACACTTTTCCACTTTGTATCAGTCTATCTTAGATGAGCTCAGGCCCAGCGTTTCTGGGTGTTGTTGATAAACGGTTTTCGCCTTGCATAGGAGAGTTTTAACTTGCACTTACAGATGTAGCGACCAACTGTAGTTACTGACAGTGGGTTTCTGAAGTGTTCCTGAGCCCATGTGGTGATATCCTTTACACACTGATGTCGCTTGTTGATGCAGTACAGCCTGAGGGATCAAAGGTCACGGGCTTAGCTGCTTACGTGCAGTGATTTCTCCAGATTCTCTGAACCCTTTGATGATATTACGGACCGGAGATGGTGAAATCCCTAAATTCCTTGCAATAGTTGGTTGAGAAAGGTTTTTCTTAAACTGTTCAAAAATTTGCTCACACATTTGTTGACAAAGTGGTGACCCTCGCCCCATCCTTGTTTGTGAATGACTGAGCATTTCATGGAATCTACTTTTATACCCAATCATGGCACCCACCTGTTCCCAATTTGCCTGTTCATCTGTGGGATGTTCCAAATAAGTGTTTGATGAGCATTCCTCAACTTTATCAGTATTTATTGCCACCTTTCCCAACTTCTTTGTCACGTGTTGCTGGCATCAAATTCTAAAGTTAATGATTATTTGCAAAAAAAAAAAGTTTATCAGTTTGAACATCAAATATGTTGTCTTTGTAGCATATTCAACTGTATATGGGTTGAAAATTATTTGCAAATCATTGTATTCCGTTTATATTTACATCTAACACAATTTCCCAACTCATATGGAAACAGGGTTTGTACTTAGAAAGGTGAGACTTACTGGTGATGCCCTCTGTCATGATGTCTGTCATCTTGCAGCAAGAAGACAGCATCCTCATACTCAGCTGGTCCACAATCAGGGCCTGGAAACCAGAGACACTTGAACTAACCACATCGCTATGTCAAGAATAGATGATGGGGTTAATAGCCCTTTACCTTAATTAAGACAATAGTTTTTGAAAATTTGAGGGTAGACTTATTTATATATCATTTAGATTAGCTTCAAAATAATAATATTGAGTTGTGTTACAACAAGTAAATAGCCTTAAAATATATATTTTTATTGCTATGCAGGAAATTGAGGTATTGCATGCAAGGCAATACCTCATACCTTATATCTTGACCATAAAGGAGCCTTCAATAGCTGCCAACTTTTTATCGTCTAATTACGCAATTCTCCAGTGCGCTCAGCATACACACTTGTAGTAGAAATATAAAAAGGAAACTCAACATCAATCACAAACCTATGACAACCAGCTAAATGTCTGTCCTTTCATCCACACTCATATTTTGTTTACTAGGAGTGTCCCGATCAATATTGAAAAGTATGTGATTGGCCAATGCCGATTAATACTGTTCAATAACAATCAAAAAAGCTGATGCCCTCTGGTTGTTAGAGGGCTTCATATATTTTGATAGAGGCGGCTAGCAGCTCCCCTAAGTTATTTATCATCACCTCCATTGCAGCAAATAAATTACATTTCTTACAAGTAATATTATCACTGGAGGACAAGGCTAAACATGTTACACACCGAGTAAGAACAAGCAAGAGCAGACAAGAATGCAAGCTAATCGTTAAGCCAGCTTTATGACACAAGAAATAAGTGCTTCGTAAAGTTTAAAAAGTGTAGATGGAAGCACATTACAAAACGGATTCAAGAACTTTATTGTCATATCAGCACAAATTAGACACATGAGTAGGGATGATGCTCGAAACCGGTTTTCCCGGTTGTTCGATAAGAAAAGAACCGAGTCCTCGGACTCGAATCCCTTTTTGAGAACCGGTATCGAGACCACTACAGTAAAGAAAAAGAGTTTGTTCTTTATTCGAATCCCTGAGAACAAATCCCTTCCCACAGGAAATGCCCTGTCAGACGCAATGTTATGCCCATTTGATTGTAGACTCTTACTGACACCTTGTGGCAATATGAAAATACTACGCGTCATTAGTTTGGGCACTTCCGGGTTGGCGAGTCAGTTCAGTTCATGAGACAATTGAGAAGTAGACAAGTTGGGTTAGCTCCTACAAGCCTTGGAAAAGATAAGTCTGTAAGTAAACTGTTTAACTTGGTTATACAACTCAATATTAAGGTGGAAAGTGTTTCAATTTGATGTAAGATGTCTATTGAAAAACGATTTTTGTGCACTGTTTCAATGGATGATTTGTATTTCCACCTTTGAAATAGTTTCAACACTCAGAAGTATTTGTTTGATGATAGTACTGTATATTTGTGTGAAGCTAATATTTACATATTGTGTATTACATTTCAGTATGTTAATTGAATCACATAGCTTATACATTTGTCATTGTGTGTATTTCAGTTTAAAAAAAATATATAACAGTCCAGTGCAAGACAAAAGTAAAGATAGGAAAAGACAAAGCAAGATCGACAACAATAAAGAGCCTAAATGGATTAATCAGTTTTGGAACTTTATTAGACGTCTTGGATTGTTTGTTAGCTGTCTGCCAAGCTGTATAACCTCAACACGTATAGTGAGGGCAGATCAGGTAATATGCAATTATTGCCAGGCTTCGCTCTTATTTAAGGGAAGAAGAATTGTTGATTGATGACTGTGGTGTTCTTAGTGTCATAGTGTGTGTAGTTAGTATGTTCCAATAGCAGCAGAAGTGCACTTTTTGGAGAACTGTATTATTTTCAGTTTTGTGCCCAAAGGACTGATTTTATTTAACTCTATATTATTATTTATACACCTAGAGTGATCACAGAGACAGGTTGTTTTTGTGTTACTGTATATATTTGTTTTTCTGAAAAATCCCACTTAATATACTTTGGGTAACAACAGTCAATATTTTTTTTATTTTTTTTTTAGGGGGGGGTAACAGTCAATAATTATTTATTTATTTTATTTTATTTTTTTCTTATAAAATAAAAGTGAGCTTTTGTTGAACCAAATATTGTGTTTTTTCCCATATACAACAACCTATCTGGAATCGATAAGAGAATCGATAGGAATCGGTTCGATAAGAGGATTCGATAATGGGCTCGAACTCGATAATTTCTTATCAAACATCATCCCTACACATGAATGAAATTTAGTACCTGAGATCCCACATTAAGCCCAATGAGTACCACAAGAACGATAGTATATACATAATATATATATTAAATAGAATAGGATATAAGTAGAGTAGCTCATAAATAGCATAGGGAATATGAATAGAGTATCAATAGAATAGAATAAATAAAAATAGAATAGACTGTGAGCCTGTAGTGCAAATGTGAATGTAAAACAATGTGAGCAAACTAAACCAAACAAAAGTCTGTTCCAGCACAGTTGGTACACATTATGGAGCTATTAACAGAAAAGGAGATTAATAATAGCTAAAGAGGATAGTACAACAATGTGTGATCCATCTATTGGTAGTGTCAATACCAAGGATAGTATCAGTTTTTGATACTATAGTGATTAGATCAATATTTTACATTTTTTGGTTGTTTTTGTTTACAAATTTAGAGAATAATTCCCTGGACACAGGAGGATTTGCAAAGTATCTAAAAGAGCAGATAGTAGTTTTTAATTTTGTTTAGCTATTATGTACTATTGACTTTGTTTGGATCAAACAATTGTATGTAATAAAAAAATAATAGGGAACTAGTTTGAATATTGCATTGATATTGTTACACAGCTAACAGGACTCACCATAAATACATAAAACAATTTACAGTTAATACAAGTGATCAGTATCGGCCAATCTCAGTCACAGATGATCGAAACCGGCAACATAGAACCCTGATCGGAACCCTTTGTTCACAGTACGATCTGTATTTTTGAAATGTTTTAATTTCAATGACATTGCAAGAATTGTTTTGTCATCATACCTTCCATTCTCCCTTCTTCTTCACCTTCTTGATGACATCATTCATAATCTCTGCAACACAGACACATCAAAGATTATTAATATGTGAATTGAAACCGCATTTACCAACCATTGACAGTAATACTCATTAAAAATGTCAAATAAACACACTTGACACTGGTGCATTTCTCTTATATAAATGGAAGAACTTTTAATGATGTAATGTCCAATGTGTCCAACCTGTCATGTGGTGTGGCGCAGGGTTCTGTTCTGTTTTATTTTTGTTGTAACTGATGCCGCTTGGGAGGTTGATCAGTAGTTTTAAAAATGTTTCTTATCATTTCTATGCAGATGATATTCAACTGTTATGCTCCTTCAATGATTCAGAGTTTCACTTTGTATCTGAGTTCTTGGAGTGCGTATCCTGTATTAAAAACTGGTTGTCCTCAAATTTCCTCCAGATAAATTCAAACAAAACGTAAACTCCGATAATTGCTCCCGATAAAAAGATCCCCCTGATCCAGAACTCTCTTGGTGGTCTGGATGCATCTGTTAAAAGCAGCCTCAGAAACCTTGGGGTTGTGTTTGATCAGTCCACGTCTTTGGAGGGTCACTGTCATCAACTGACCAAAAACTGTTTTTATCATCTCAGAAATATTTCTAAGGTTGAGAAAATTGTTGTCAAAATTGAAACTCAAAATGATCATTCACACGTACATTTCGTCTCGCATTGACTATTGCAATTCTCTTTTCACTCTCTTCAACAAGTCAACGCTAAAGAGACTTCAGACTGTACAAAATGCGGCTGCCAGACTTTTGACCGGTGCACCCAGAACAGCCCACATCACCCACGTTTTATCCAGTCTTCATTGGCTTCCAGTTAAATTCCGCATTGAGTTTAAGATTTTAGTCCTGACATTCTGTGCATTGCATGGTGGGGCCCCCTAAGTACATCACTGACTTGCCCCTACTCTTCAGAGCGCAGCCTCCGGTCTTCAAGTCAGGGTCTTCTTTCCTCGTTAGTATAGCGGACAGTATCTCCGCCTGTCACGCGGAAGACCAGGGTTCGATTCCCTGACGGGGAGCTGATTTTTACCATGAATTGATTACGTGGACCCCGACTTAAACAAGTTGAAAAACTTATTCGGGTGTTACCATTTAGTGGTCAATTGTACGTAATATGTACTGTACTGTGCAATCTACTAATACAAGTTTCAATCAATCAATCAATCAAATTCTAAAGATCCCAAAAACTTGTTTTAAAACCCGTGGAGACCTGGCATTCCAGGCTATAGCTCCCAGACTCTGGAACAATTTGCACCAGTCCCTCCGTCATCTTGACTGTGTTGAAACTTTTAAGAAACATTTGAAAAATTCTCTTTTTAGTAAAGCTTTTAGTTAATGCACCTTTTAACTATCATTTTAATCCACTTTGTATCCTTTTTATGATGTTGCCCCTGTTGTTTTAAATTGAATTGCTGTTTTACTTCACCTATGTTTTGTACAGCGCTTTGTGATTTTATCTGTGAAAAGCGCTTTATAAATAAAATGTACCCTCTTACTTACTTACTTGAATCAAATATAAGAATACATAAAAAAATGAGGTTGAAAGTACAGTAGTAATCATGAATTACAAACAAACATACTGTTCTATTATCTGCTCATACAGTATCGATCTTACAGTGGTGACTTTAGTAGCACGATGCAGTATTATTTCTATCACTAAGCCTTTCTAAACTGACCTGAACCTGAAATTCAAATATATATATATATATATATATATATATATATATATATATATATCGTATTTTTCGGAGTATAAGTCGCTCCGGAGTATAAGTCGCACTGGCCGAAATTGCATAATAAAGAAGGAGAAAAAAACATATATAAGTCGCACTGGAGTATAAGTCGCATTTTTGGGGGAAATTTATTTGATAAAACCCAACACCAAGAATAGACATTTGAAAGGCAATTTAAAATAAATAAAGAATAGTGAACAACAGGCTGAATAAGTGTATGTTATATGACGCATAAATAACCAACTGAGAACGTGCCTGGTATGTTAACGTAACATATTATGGTAAGAGTCATTCAAATAACTATAACATATAGAACATGCTATACGTTTACCAAACAATCTGTCACTCCTAATCGCTAAATCCCATGAAATCTTACACGTCTAGTCTCTTACGTGAATGAGCTAAATAATATTATTTGATATTTTACGGTAATGTGTTCATAATTTCACACATAAGTCGCTCCTGAGTATAAGTCGCACCCCTGGCCAAACTATGAAAAAAAACTGCGACTTATAGTCTGAAAAATACGGTAATACAGACAAGTTCTTCCGAGGTCTGTGCCTTTAGAATGTTAAAAAAAAATGGTGGTAAGAATTGGAAACAGTAGTGACTTCATTGCCACAGGATAAGCGGCTTCCACAAACAAAGCCTAAATCTGTCACTCGTTTCCTCAAGCTTTGCATTTCAGCGTTTTTCTGATAAAGTTGTTCAGATAAAAGCCGTAAGAATAACATGTCATTATACTTACAAATCTCTTGTTTTATGGTGTTTCCAGAGTTTACAAACTGAAAATAATTTCGTATTTTATTACACTATTCACTACATTGATATACATGTATGTTATTTCATGACAATTGAAGACAAATATAATTTATTAGGACACAATAATGCAGATTTATTTGTCACAAGTGGTGTCTTGAAGAACAATACAGAAAAACACCAGTTTGACATAAGGGAAGGAACCTGATCAAACACAGTGCAACAGCTGTGTCAACCAAATAGGGTCTCTCCCTCTCTCACACACACACCCACACACACACACACGCCCAAACACACACCAACAAAGGCCGCACAATCTCTCTCCTGTCCAGTTTAGCAGGATCTACATCCTCATGGTTGAAACCTTCTAGAATAAACACATAAGTGCCACAATAATATTGTGATGTCACAAAAAGGCATTAAGAGACATTAAGATACATAAATAATATTTTTCACAGGGTAGATCACTATTTTGGGTGTAATTCACCCCCTGTGAATGATGAAAAATCCCTCAAAATTAGAGGTGCATGATTGATGTGGTATGAACGCATCAAAATAATTACCTCAATTCCCCCCTAAAGACGGATTAACTCGCTGGAATATAAAGACAATATAACATACATCCATAAACGTGGATGCATATGAAAAAGTGCAATATATTTATCTGTACAGTAATCTATTTATTTATATCTGCACCTTATTGCTCTTTTATCCTGCACTACAACAAGCTAATGCAGGGGTCGGCAACCCGCGGCTCCGGAGGCGCATGTGGCTCTTTGATCACTCTGATGCGGCTCAGCTGCATACTTGCCGACCCTCCCGATTTTTCCGGGAGACTTCCGCATTTCAGTGCCTCTCCCTTAAATCTCCCGGGGCAATCATTCTCCGACTTTCACCCGGACAACAATATTGAGGGCGTGCCGTGATGGCACTGCCTTTAACGCTCTCTGCAGTCTGTTCTAACAGCGTGCCAGCCCAGTTACATGTTGTATGAGGCTTCTGTACGCACACATAAGTGACTGCAAGGCATACTTGGTCAACAGCCATACAAGTTACACTGAGGGTGGCGATATAAACAACTTTAAAGGCCTACTGAAATGCAATTTTCTTATTTAAACGGGGATAGCAGGTCCATTCTATGTGTCATACTTGATCATTTCGCGATATTGCCATATTTTTGCTGAAAGGATTTAGTAGAGAGTATCGACGATAAAGTTGGCAACTTTTGGTCGCTGATAAAAAAGCCTTGCCTGTACCGGAAGTAGCAGACGAGTAGCGTGACGTCACAGGTTGTGGAGCTCCTCACATCTGCACATTGTTTACAATCATGGCCACCAGCAGCGAGAGCGATTCGGACCGAGAAAGCGACGATTTCCCCATTAATTTGAGCCAGGATGAAAGATTTGTGGATGAGGAAAGTGAGAGTGAAGGACTAAAGGGCAGTGGGAGCGATTCAGATAGGGAAGATGCTGTGAGAGGCGGGTGGGACCTGATATTCAGCTGGGAATGACTAAAACAGTAAATAAACACAAGACATATATATACTCTATTAGCCACAACACAACCAGGCTTATATTTAATATGCCACAAATTAATCCCGCATAACAAACACCTCCCCCCTCCCGTCCATATAACCCGCCAATACAACTCAAACACCTGCACAACACACTCAATCCCACAGCCCAAAGTACCGTTCACCTCCCCAAAGTTCATACAGCACATATACTGTATTTCCCCAAAGTCCCCAAAGTTACGTACGTGACATGCACATAGTGGCACGCACGTACGGGCAAGCGATCAAATGTTTGGAAGCCGCAGCTGCATGCGTACTCATGGTACCGCGTCTGCGCGTCCAACTCAAAGTCCTCCTGGTAAGAGTCTCTGTTGTCCCAGTTCTCCACAGGCCAATGGTAAAGCTTGACTGTCATCTTCCGGGAATGTAAACAATGAAACACCGGCTGTGTTATCCGGCACAGCAGTCAGGAGGTGCATTCTACGGAGGGGGTGCGTTATCCGGCACAACACCTGCCGCAATACACCGCTTCCCACCTACAGCTTTCTTTTTTGCTGACTCCATTGTTCATTGAACAAATTTCAAAAGATTCACCAACACAGAATACTGTGGAATTTTGCGATGAAAACAGACGACTTAATAGCTGGCCACCATGCTGTCCCAAAATGTCCTCTACAATCCGCGTTGTCACGCGCTGACGTCATCATACCGAGACGTTTTCAGCAGGATATGTCACGCGAAATTTAAAATTGCACTTTAGTAAGCTAACCCGGCCGTATTGGCATGTGTTGCAATGTTAAGATTTCATGTTTGATATATAAACTATCAGACTGCGTGGTCGGTAGTAGTGGGTTTCAGTAGGCCTTTAAGTAGTGTACTGCACATTGTGTAAACAATACTCAAAATGCCGGACATTTGAGGCATTTATGAAACTCCGCCCTGACAGCTCCGCAAAAGAGGACATGTCCGGTGAAAAGAGGACGTATGGTCAGTCTATCCTAGCCCGTTAGCTGCTAGCATGTTAGCAAAAGAGGACTAGCAGCGATCGGTTTCACCGGGCTAGGTCCTGACCATGCGTCCTCTTTTCACCGGACATGTCCTCTTTTGCGGGGCTGTCGGGCGGTGTTTCTTAAATGCCTCAAATGTCCGGCATTTTGAGTTAGGGTTGCGTGTATTTTCAATATACGTTCAAGGTTAAGAAGGGGTTAAAAACACAACAAATTGTGCATGCAGCAGCATTGGTGAGGGAGGGGGAGAGACAGAGAGAGTTGTGATAAATGCGCATGCGTCGCCAGGCTCTGCTTTTTATCCATAGATTTATCACATTTAATTTGTTATTATCTATAGCAGGGGTGTCAAAAGTGTGCATTTTTGTAACATTTTCCTTGTTTTATTTAGCAAGTTGAAAGAACATGGCGCCAGTATGCTGTTTTTTTTCCAATAAAATACTGGAAAGGATAGAAATGTAGTTTGTCTCTTTTATCCGATTATTAATCGATTAATCGAAGCAATAATGGACAGATTAATCGATTATCAAATTAATCGTTAGTTGCAGCCCTAGTTAGGTCAGGAAAAAACACAGAGGCTATTTCATCCCTACAAGCCTGTTTCGCAGGTGTCTCTGCTCAAATCCCCTGAAGAGCAGAGAAACCTGCGAAACAGGCTTGTAGGGATGAAATAGCCTGTGTTCTGCTATATACATATATATATATATATATATATATATATATATATATATATATATATATATATATACATATATATATATATATATATATATATATATATATATATATACATATATATATATATATATATATATATATATATATATATATATATATATATATATATATATATATATATATATATATATATATATATATATATTAGGGCTGCAACTAACGATTAATTTGATAATCGATTAATCTGTCGATTATTACTTTGATTAAGGGCTAGCAGCGATCGGTTTCACGTCCGGTGAAACCGATCGCTGCTAGTCCTCTTTTGCTAGCATGCTAGCAACGACCGGGCTAGAATTGACTGACCATACGTCCTCTTTTCACCGGACAAGTCCTCTTTTGCGGAGCTGTCAGGGCGGGGTTTCCTAAATGCCTCAAATGTCCGGCATTTTGAGTAATGTTTACACAACGTGCAGTACGCTACTTAATATGTCCGTGTGGAAACTTGTTCGGCACACTTCCGCACCGAAACGAAACCCCCGTACCGAAACGGTTCGATAAAAATACACGTATCGTTACACCCCTATTATTTTGATTATTGTTTCTCAGCTGTTTGAAAATGTTGCAGTTTATAAATAAAGGGGGCGGTACCTCTGGATTGGCAGACCGGGGTGGTGGTTCCTCTCTTTAAGAAGGGGAACCAGAGGGTGTGCTCTAACTATCGTGGGATCACACTCCTCAGCCTTCCCGGTAAGGTCTATTCAGGTGTACTGGAGAGGAGGCTACGCCGGATAGTCGAACCTCGGATTCAGGAGGAACAGTGTGGTTTTCGTCCTGGTCGTGGAACTGTGGACCAGCTCTATACTCTCGGCAGGGTCCTTGAGGGTGCATGGGAGTTTGCCCAACCAGTCTACATGTGTTTTGTGGACTTGGAGAAGGCATTTGACCGTGTCCCTCGGGAAGTCCTGTGGGGAGTGCTCAGAGAGTATGGGGTATCGGACTGTCTGATTGTGGCAGTCCGCTCCCTGTATGATCAGTGCCAGAGCTTGGTCCGCATTGCCGGCAGTAAGTCGGACACGTTTCCAGTGAGGGTTGCCCTTTGTCACCGATTCTGTTCATAACTTTTATGGACAGAATTTCTAAGCGCAGTCAAGGCGTTGAGGGGATCTGGTTTGGTGGCTGCAGGATTAGGTCTCTGCTTTTTGCAGATGATGTGGTCCTGATGGCTTCATCTGGCCAGGATCTTCAGCTCTCACTGGATCGGTTCGCAGCCGAGTGTGAAGCGACTGGGATGAGAATCAGCACCTCCAAGTCCGAGTCCATGGTTCTCGCCCGGAAAAGGGTGGAGTGCCATCTCCGGGTTGGGGAGGAGATCTTGCCCCAAGTGGAGGAGTTCAAGTACCTCGGAGTCTTGTTCACGAGTGAGGGAAGAGTGGATCGTGAGATCGACAGGTGGATCGGTGCGGCGTCTTCAGTAATGCGGACGCTGTATCGATCCGTTGTGGTGAAGAAGGAGCTGAGCCGGAAGGCAAAGCTCTCAATTTACCGGTCGATCTACGTTCCCATCCTCACCTATGGTCATGAGCTTTGGGTCATGACCGAAAGGACAAGATCACGAGTACAAGCGGCCGAAATGAGTTTCCTCCGCCGGGTGGCGGGGCTCTCCCTTAGAGAATGGGTGAGAAGCTCTGCCATCCGGGTGGAGCTCAAAGTAAAGCCGCTGCTCCTCCACATCGAGAGGAGCCAGATGAGGTGGTTCGGGCATCTGGTCAGGATGCCACCCGAACGCCTCCCTAGGGAGGTGTTTAGGGCACGTTCGACCGGTAGGAGGCCGCGGGGAAGACCCAGGACACGTTGGGAAGACTATGTCTCCCGGCTGGCCTGGGAACGCCTCGGGGTCCCACAGGAAGAGCTGGACGAAGTGGCTGGGGAGAGGGAAGTCTGGGCTTCCCTGCTTAGGCTGCTGCCCCCGCGACCCGACCTCGGATAAGCGGAGGAAGATGGATGGATGGATGGGTTTCTCAGCTGTTTGAAAATGTTGCAGTTTATAAATAAAGGTTAAAAAAACAAAAACAAAAAACAAAACGTAGCCTCTGCGCATGCGCATAGCATAGATCCAACGAATCGATGACTAAATTAATCGTAAACTATTTTTATAATCGATTTAATCGATTAGTTGTTGCAGCCCTAATATACTGTGTGTGTGTGTGTATATATATATATATTAGTGTGTATATATACACAAATATTAGTGTTTATATATATATATATAATGTGTATACAGTATGTATGTGTGTATATATATATATATACACATACATACTGTATACACACATATATATATATATATATATATATATATATATATATATATATATATATATATATATATATATATATATATATATATATATATATGTGTGTATATATATATATATATATATATATGTGTATATATATATATATATATGTATATATATATATATATATATATATATATATATATATATATATATATATATATATATATATATATATATATATATATATAAACATAGTTGTCGCAGAGGTAGATCTTGTATTGGTTTTTGGCTGAGACCAAGGATCTTGGGCTCGAAAAGGTGGGTGCCCACTGGTGTAGACTGTTAAATATGTCTGCTGCTATAAACAGTGTGTGTGTGTGTAAGGGGGGATGGTGAGAGCGAGGGAGAAAGAGGAGGAGGATGCACGCCAGCTCTGACGCAGCGTTCTTCTTCAGCGAGAGAAATTTAATTATATCTACAATATATAAATATATATATATATATATATATATATATATATATATATATATATATATATATATATATATATATATATATACAGTACATGTACAACTAGCTCTGTTTCAGTCCGCCCTTCTTTATGATCTGTAACCACAACTGTGTGTGTGTGTGTGTGTGTGTGTGTGTGTGTGTGTGTGTGTGTGTGTGTGTGTGTGTGTGTGTGTGTGTGTGTGTGTGTGTGTGTGTGTGTGTGTGTGTGTGTGTGCAGGCATGATTCCCAGGTGCTGCAGGCGCTGCAGCAGACACTAAAGCCAGACCAGTGTGATGCTGTGGTTCATGGAAGTCATTTAAAAAGCTTTTATAGGTTGCCCAATATAAACAATATACAAAATAAACACTGTACATTTGGTTTTTGGTATAGATCTGAATTTTATCGCCTTATCGTGATAATAATGCTTGTTGATGACACATTCTAGTTGTGTGAGAATTGAGAGCAAAAAGGGACACGCGGTAGAAAATGGATGGATGGAAGCTGCAACAGGCCGCGACAACTGCAATGTAGCGTCTTGACAGAGGTGGCGAGCTGGCGCGGCTAAGGGATGTCCAAACACAGTGCGGAGACGCTCCTAAATTACGAATTGTCACCTCCATGGCGGCAAATAAAACATGTTTTAGTGAAATATCTAAACATGCGACACACCGAGCAAGAGAGCAGGAGGAGACAAGAAGAAACTAGCTTGTAGCTAAACAACAGAATACCGTATTTTCCGGACCATAGGGCACACCGGATTATAAGGCGCACTGCCGATGAATGGTCTATTTTCTATCTTTTTTCATATATAAGGCGCACCGGAGTATAGGGCGCATTAAAGGAGTCTTTTTTTTCTAAGTAGAAAACACTTCCTTGTGGTCTACATAACATGTAATGGTGGTTCTTTGGTCAAAATTATGCATAAATTATGTTTTACAGATCATCTTCAAGCGGCTTTCTGACAGTCGCTTCCGGATGCGCCGTTTTGTGGGTTGTCTTATTTACGTGGCTCACCTTCGGCAGCGTCTTCTCCCCGTCATCTTTGTTGTAGCGGTGTAGCGTGCAAGGACGGGGGTGGAAATAGTGTCAAAAGATGAAGCTAACTGTTTTAATGACATTCAGACTACTTCAATCAATAACGGAGCAGCGTCTCCTCATCCGCCGGAAAGGTGTCCCGTGAAAAACCGTCCGACCGGAACTCTCTAATAACTAAAGTTCCTTGGGTGAATAATATACACTCACTACACCGGTATGTTTTAGCGCTTTCATGGCAGATATAAGTAAGAAATTTACACTACTTTATATTAGAAATGACAACAGCGGAGGATGAATGTCCCATAACAAGAAGATAGAGAAAAAGAAGAAGCTTATCGGCTATGGTGTCGGCACGGACTACAAAGGCGGACCTGCGCAATTTTTCAGGACTTCCACAGATCCCAAATACAGATCAGCAGGTACCAGAAGGTACCAAAAGTTGCTTTTGCATAATGTTGCAAAAAAAAACGCCAGATAATGTCTTACCTTATACACACACCATTATAAAACTCGTATGTTGACGCACAGTACAATCCATCAAGTGGTGTGGCTTCATAGCTTACCAAAGTCGTACTAAAATATTTTGATAATTTTTTGAGCACCGTGTGTAATGTTCTATATTTTCAATGGAACATATAAAATGTTAGTGTTGTTTACTTGAGTCATATTGCAGTCTACACATATCTCTTGTGTGTGACTTCCATTATATAACAGTCTACACGTAGCTCTTATGTGTGACTGCCATTATATTGCAGTCTACACGTATCTCTTGTGTGTGACTGCCATTATATTGCAGTCTACACGTATCTCTTATGTGTGACTGCCATTATATTGCAGTCAACACGTATCTCTTATGTTTGAATTTTGTCATGTCCTGGTCACACTTATCATTTCACCATGAACCAAATAAAATAGCTTCAAGGTCGGTAAGGAAAACCAGAATTATTCCGTACATTAGGCGCACCAGGTTATAAGGCACACTGTCAAGTTTTGAGAGAAAAAAAAGGATTTTAAGTGTGCCTTATAGTCTGGAAAATACGGTAAGTGCTTTGAACACTTTCATGATCCCAGCAGGCACAAGACATTAAAACAACGTAGAGAACTTGTTGAATTAGGTCCTGACGTCGAGCAACTCAAACATAACGTTAAAACAACATTGACGACGTTTAATCAATGTTGGGTTCTGACATTGATTTGGTCATTTCCCAACCAATATTCTACAACACAAATACAACGTTGAGACAACATACTTTTTGACAACGTTTATTCAATGTCAGGTTGTGACGTTGATTTGACCATTGAAATTTGGTCATTTCCCAACCAACAACGTGGATCCAACGTTGGACATTAATCATTTTGCAACATTGTTTCAGTCCGTTTTAAAGAGCATGCATGTATATTCAACGTTGTATCAATGTCTTGTGCCTGCTGGGATGTTACGACTGCGGAAATTCACGCAAATTCAACCAATCTCCGCATATTATGTGCTGTCTCAGGCAATGTTCCCTCTAAGGTGCACGCCTGTGCAATTGCACACTGCTCAAGCGTCCTCTGCGCACGGCAAATCTATGCCACGCACAAAATCAAATAAAAAAATAAGCGCATAACAATTTTCGACACGACACGGACACGACAGAGAAAACAGTTTTCGTCATCATTGTTCAAATATTGTAACGTCTGTCGAGACGCCTTGAGGACATGAATTCCATCGATCACTTTACTGAGCAAAACTCTTTATTGTCGGCCATAAACACATCACCAAAACATTAGTAAAAAAAATTATATCTAGCAAAACTGGCCATTTCAAACCAGACCAAAATCAACTTTGTTATATCAACAGCAGCCGCTCGCTCTTTCTCACTTGCGCCAACACATGCACATATGGCACTTAGCCAGTGATGCGTTTACAGCCACACAAAAAGTCGGACAACTCCAACACCACACATAAAGTGTAATTCCAGGTCGTTACACTATGATTTACCAATCAAATGTGTGCTTATTCTAGTGTAATTTATTAGGAATCTTAATTTATAAATATTAATCATGAAATGCTGTTAGTATATTAAATAAATACTAATAAAAATATACTTTTTACAAACAGGAAGTTGCAGGAATGTACACATGATCCCCTGCTTACATCTCATTGTGCAACATGTGAATGTTTTAATGGGAACTAAATGCAATGTCTGAAAGGGGTACAAATTATTTCCAAAGCAGGACCTACACCCAGACAAACAATACAAGTACACAGTTTATGAAAAACAATAATTTTTGTTATTGTCATTGTAAGTGGGCCTAAACACTTATATTAGAAAATCATCTCATGGAAATGACTGCTGTCATTTGATTATAATAATAAGAGAATGTTGTCTGTCTATCTGTGTTGGCCCTGCGGTGAGGTGGGTACTTGTCCAGGGTGTACACCGCCTTCCGCCCGAATGCAGCTGAGATAGGCTCCAGCACCCCCGCGACCCCGAAAGGGACAAGCGGTAGAAAATGGATGAATGGATGGAGATTTAACTTGTTATTTAGTCAGGTTTGGGACAGGTGTGCTGCTGGTGTAGCCACAGTGTGCACGTCTGATGTTGCTCACATGGGCTCCACTGAATGCTCAGGGAGTTTTTGCGTTAGCTCACACACATGAAAAATTAGAGGGAACGTTGGTCTCAGGCTATATCTACACTAAGCCGGATAACCCCTTAAACGAATAATTATTTAGCCTAAGCCCCGTTTCAGCCACACTAAACTATTGTTTAAGGTTCCCCTCCTCGGACAAATTTTTACACAGGTAAGTGTGCTGTATATTTCTTGAATCTCCAGCTCTTAGCTTTGTATGGACTCATTGATCGTTTACAAACTGAGTTCGGAGAGGAAGTGACGCCAGAAAGACCGCGCCCCACACTGGACGTGACGTCAGAAAGAACGCGCCACAGCCAGATTCATAATAAAGCGGTTTCGTAAGTCGGAGCTAACCACTGGAAATATGGAGGCGAGTCATCCAGACATGCCCGTGTTTCTCTTTCCGTCTGTACAGACGCTTGTGGAAATCACACATGAATACCTTAAGAGAAAGCGATTGCAGCTATTTGGGATACAACACTTCTCAGATGACAAGAAAACTTTCGAATGTCGAGGTCAGCTGTGATTCTACTTACCAAAAAACTTTGTCCATTTCGTCGAAGGGGGGTCAACGAGAATGCGGGCTCCCGTGGATGTGATAAAAAAAAAGGTAGCGTGTGCTTTGTATTACCTGGCCGTCGAGGGAAGACTACGGAAAACGGCAAATGCTTTTGGACTGGCAAAGCCTACTGTGTCAGTTATTGTCCGCCATGTATGTCACGGACTCAACGTCTAGGTCAGTGGTTCTTAACCTTGTTGCAGGTACCGAACCCCACCAGTTTCATATGCGCATTCACCGAACCCTTCTTTAGTGAAAAATATATATATATATTTTTTCAAATTCAAAACAAAGTTATATGTTTTTGGTAACAGTTTAGTATGGGGAACATATTCTAAGTAACAAAGACTTAATTTAGAGTTATTTGGTTAGGGTTAGAGGGTTAGGGCCAGGGTTAGAGGGTTAGGCTTATATTAAGGCCATGCCGAATAAGGCATTAATAAGTACTTAATAATGACTAGTTAAGAGCCAATATGTTACTAATTTGCATGTTAATAAGCAACTAATTAATGGTGAATATATTCCCCATACTAAAGTGTTACCATGTTTTTTTACTGGTGCACAAAATGAACCGTGCATGAACATCAACTTGTTCAAACAACAAAACCAACACAGTGCATAAACTCACTACAAATTACACACCTGCAAATCAGCCTGACTTCTGCTGTTGCTGTATCCGTAATACGCAGATACGGAGAAGTTTTTATTTACATGAAGAGTCGGGTGTGTCTTGACCTCCGCCGAACCCCTGAGGCCGACTCACCGAACCCCTAGGTTTCGATCAAACCCAGGTTAAGAACCACTGGTCTAGGTCCAGAGTATACAAAGACACCAAAAACGAATGGACAATGAAGGTGAAGGCTAAAGAGTGAGGAGTGTCCTGACCAGATATATCTAGATCCCAAGAATGATTGTTGTAAAATGTTCTTTGTCACATTGTGTACTTTCACGTATCCAATAAAGATGTGATTCATTTATGATGGCTGAGGTGTGATTCACTCCAATAGGGCCCCACAGCGCACTGGATTCCAGTTAATTGAAATGCCACAACACTGGAAATTGTTCAGATAAGTTAAATTTAAGAACTTGTGTTATGATCCGCTGCCCGGATCATAGTTTGAGTCACGTGTGTTTTCAGCACTTTGAGTTTTGTTTGTTTCAGTTGCCATGACGGCAGATTGCTTACACCTGCCTCTGGTTAGTGTTCGGGATGCGCACCTGTTGCCCGGGCGCTAATCAGAGGGCTATTTAGTCTTTGCCCTGGCCTCTCTCGGCCTGGCTTCCTAGTTTGCTTGATGCAACAGTCGACGACGTTTGTTTCCTGCTCTTTACCTGCTAGTTTTCCCGCTAGGCTATTTTGCTTGCTAGCTCCCACCCTAGCCCCTTTGTTTTTTGTCTTAAGTGCTATGAGCACGTTTGTCTTTGTTCTGTCTGATTTATTTACTGAATAAATCATTTTCCTACCTGCACGCTGTGTCCGAAGCCGTCTACATTCCTGGGAGAACAACACCCGCATCATCATGCGCCCCGGTCGTCACAACTTGCACACAAAGCAACACTGGAGGTGACTATGACGTGCACATTTTCCGCGCAAGCGTATTAGGTCGCGTAGCGCCGGCTGACGGAGGGGAGGAGAGGGTCTTAAATGGGAACATTATCACAATTTCAGAAGGGTTAAAACCATTAAAAATCAGTTCCCAGTGGCTTATTTTATTTTTCGAAGTTTTTTTCAAAATTTTACCCATCACGCAATATCCCTAAAAAAAGCTTCAAAGTGCCTGATTTTAACCATCGTTATATACACCCGTCCATTTTCCTGTGACGTCACATAGTGATGCCAACTCAAACAAACATGGCGCATAGAACAGCAAGCTATAGCGACATTAGCTCGGATTCAGACTCGGATTTCAGCGGCTTAAGCGATTCAACAGATTACGCATGTATTGAAACGGATGGTTGTAGTGTGGAGGCAGGTAGCGAAAACGAAATTGAAGAAGAAACTGAAGCTATTGAGCCATATCGGTTTGAACCGTATGCAAGCGAAACCGACAAACGACACGACAGCCAGCGACACGGGAGAAAGCGAGGACGAATTCGGCGATCGCCTTCTAACCAACGATTGGTATGTGTTTGTTTGGCATTAAAGAAAACTAACAACTATGAACTAGGTTTTCAGCATATGAAATACATTTGGCAACAACATGCACTTTGAGAGTGCAGACAGCCCAATTTTCATCAATTAATATATTCTGTAGACATACCCTCATCCGCGCTCTTTTCCTGAAAGCTGATCTGTCCAGTTTTGGAGTTGATGTCAGCAGGCCAGGGAAGCTAGGGTCGATATTCTTCTCTTGATCATCTTCGGTGGCATAAGGGACGGTGTGAGCCAAGACATCCAGGGGGTTTAGCTCGCTCGTCTGCGGGAACAAACTGCCGCCATTGCTTGCCGTGCTACCGAGGTCTTTTGTCCCTGAATTGCTCACACACTCTGGCAGATTCAATGGGGGTCTGGCGGCAGATTTCTTTGACTTTATCGTTGGAAATGCATCTGCTTTGAGTGTCGCAGGATATCCACACATTCTTGCCATCTCTGTCGTAGCATAGCTTTCGTCTGTAAAGTGTGCGGAACAAACGTCCAATTTCTTGCCACTTTCGCATCTTTGGGCCACTGGTGCAACTTGAATCCGTCCCTGTTCGTGTTGTTACACCCTCCGACAACACACCGACGAGTCATGATGTCTCCAAGGTACGGAAAACAGTCGAAAAAACTGAAAATAACAGAGCTGATTTGACTCGGTGTTTGAGAAAATGGCGGATTGCTTCCCGATGTGACGTCAAGTTGTGACGTCATTGCTCCGAGAGCGAATATTAGAAAGGCGTTTAATTCGCCAAAATTCACCCATTTAGAGTTCGGAAATCCGTTAAAAAAATATATGGTCTTTTTTCTGCAACATCAAGGTATGTATTGACGCAGGCCCGGCCCTAACCAATCTGGCGCCCTAGGCAAGATTTTAGGTGGCGCCCCCCCCCACATCGGCAGTGAAGTGTATATACTCACAAGAAACCGAATAGCTTTGTCTTTGACCTTTTTTTTTTTACTTACAACTATACCTAATATATAAAGGGGTGGAGAAGTGACTATTACCTGCAGGGCAAACATTAGCTAACCAGAAGGCAATAACAGTGTAAACAAAAAACACCTGCTTAAAAGATCTAATACAAATGTCCCTGAGGAATGTAAGGTGGGAGTACTGTAATTACCTAACGTTACATTATTATTTTCCATAACAATTTAGCCCCCTCCACAATATTAACCCGACGTTAAAACAGAACTAGCTATTTATTGATTATTATTAAATAGGCTTTACTTTGCATTTTAATTAACGTGGGATTAATTTTTGTATTTAGAAATAATAGTATCAACTTTTTTTTTTTTTTTTCTCCAACATTTGTGGAACTGGCGTGGCGCCCCCTGATGGACGGCGCCCTTAGCATTTGCCTATACGGCCTATGCCACGGGCCGGCCCTGTATTGACGCTTACATAGGTCTGGTGATAATGTTCCCCTTTAAACGACCATTGTGTGTGTGTGTAGACAAGGATATGGTTAGGTGGGATTTACCCTGGATAACCTTAGTGTAGAAGCGGCCTCAGGCATTTTAGACCACAACAATCACAAAACAGGCCCGCAAAATCCTGGAGGGGCTGAATCGGGTCAAGAGTGGGCAGAAAATGTTGATGTCGGAATGGTTTTAATCGGGTGAAAATGTAATAACAAATGTATTGAATGTGTGGAATAACGTGTGTGGATGCTGTTCAGCAACAGTGAGAGCTGCAGTAAGTCCTTAGATTGTAAAACTAAAAATGCAAATATGAAATGACTGTATTTGTGTATCTTACAGCACATGTCGTGTAAGGACATTGTCTTCTTTGGCCT
This sequence comes from Nerophis lumbriciformis, assembly GCF_033978685.3. NCBI lineage: Eukaryota > Metazoa > Chordata > Actinopteri > Syngnathiformes > Syngnathidae > Nerophis > Nerophis lumbriciformis. The sequence goes on along the minus strand of NC_084567.2, from coordinate 28,084,858 downwards.
CATTTTCCTTCTGCTCTCTCATATGTGATGGTTTTGAAAGATGAGGTTGAAGCACTGCACGCCCATCCCCCCCTTCCTTTTCCTTCCACGCCTACTGGAGAGGACCCATGATGCTTCACCACGGGTCCTTCCTCCTCTCTGCCTTTCTACACCTCTACCAATCCCAACTCAGCTTCACCTCAGCCAAACAGAGCGCAGGTGTTGCATCCCAGCACTGTTCTGGAAAACACTATAAGAGCGAGGATGTACAGTACTGGCTGTGCTCGTTATGTAAGTACCGAGTAACAATACATTATTAATAGCATGCAGGATATCTCCAGCGTGCAATATTTTTGCTAGTTTTGGTCTCAGCAAAACACAAACACGTACATAGTTTTGGAGGGTCAAATTGGACAGAATGAACTAACTTACTTACTGTAGATGTGTCAATTTAATGTAAAATTCCATCCATCCATCCATTTTCCCCCACGTATCCCTTTCGGGTCGTAGGGGGTGCTTGAGCCTATCTAATGTAAAATGTTATATATATATATATATATATATATATATATATATATATATATATATATATATATATATATATATGACTACTGAATTAATCATGTATATAAATATATAAAAAATATACTTTTTACATCTATATATATATTTAATATATACAGTACAGGCCAAAAGTTTGGACAGACCTTTTCATTCAATGTGTTTTCTGTCATGTCTGGATCATGTTTTGTTTAAGTTATGTTCTGTTTGGGTTTTGGACTCTTTTTAGTTCCTGCCTTTTCACTTCCTTGTCTTGTTTCCATGGTTACCCATTAGTTTCACCTGTTCCACGTTTGGACTCACACACCTGTCACCAATCATGTCACTGTTATTTAACCCTTGTGTGGTGTTCTGGTCTGTGGGACCCGTTTTCATTTTTTATTAAAATAAAAATGATACAATTAATTAATTTTTCGGACTGAGACTCACTGAATTTGGCTCATTTTCTGTGAAGAACATATATCAGAATACATATTTAATGACCACACACCATACACCCCCCCTACACATTTCTATTACATATAAGATGTCCGGGTCCACTGGACCGGGGCTAATAGAAGTGTGAAAATTGATGTTCTGTGTACCGCACACACACACACACACACACACATACACACACACACACACACACACACACACACACACACACACACACACACACACACAGCAGGTCTAGACAGGAGGAGGACAGAGTGTAGGTACACAGAACATCAGAGGGTCAAATGTGCGAGAAAATGAGAGCAGACAGTGTTGACAAACAATGTTGCAACCTTGTGTGGGAACCGCAGGTGCAGAAACACAAAAGAAGAATCCCTGTGGGATGCAGAAACTGACAGAGAAATTTTCCGTTCAACGTTCATATTGTTGTTACTCAGCCAGCATTTGTGGGTCTGATGGACCAGTTGCATTTTGTGGCTTGTAATGCCTTACAATCAAACACTTTTATGTTAAAATACTGAACAGATGTTTATTGGGATAAGGCAGGGGTCGGCAACCTTTACCAGTCAAAGAGCCACTTTGATCAGTTTCACAAAATATAGAAAACAATGGGAGCCGCAAAAAATTTTTTAAATTTAAAATGAAATAACACTGCATACAAAGTTTTTTTTGTATGTATAAACCAGGGGTCTCAGACACGCTTCCCACACCTTAATATGGAATTTCAATGCTGGTGCGGCACGAGGGTTTTACATGAATGGCGATTGTCAGCGTCATGCGTGCCGAGATGGTACAGCATATAGCACCCACTACAACCAGCGTGCCTGATCAGCCACACGTTGTGTGGGCTTCCGCTTGCTCACGTAAGTGACAGCAAGTCATACTTGGTCATCAACCACACAGGTTACACTGACGGTGGCGGTATAAAAAAAAACTTTAACACTCTTACTAATAATGCGCCACACTGTGAACCCACACCAAACAAGAATGACAAACACATTTCGGGAGAACATCTGCACCGTAACACAACATAAACACAACAGAACACATACCCAGAATCCCATGCAGCCCTAACTCTTCCGGGATACATTATACACACCCGCTACCAAACCCTGCCCACCTCAACCGACGCACAGAGGGGGGGTTGATGTGTGAGGGAGCAGGGTTGGGGTGGGGGCGGGGTTTGGTGGTAGCAGGGGTGTATAATGTAGCCCGGAAGAGTCAGGGCTGCATGGGATTCTGGGTATTTGTCCTGTTGTGTTTATGTTGTGTTACGGTGCAGATGTTCTCCCGAAATGTGTTTGTCATTCTTGTTTGGTGTGGGTTCACAGTGTGGCGCATTATTAGTAAGAGTGTTAAAGTTGTTTTATATGGTCACCGTCAGTGTAACCTGTGTGGCTGTTGACCAAGTATGCATTGCTGTCACGTACGTGTGCAAGCAGAAGATGCATATTGTATAACAAGTGGTTGGACAGGCACACTATTAATACAGATTGTAGAGGGCGTCAAATGTTGTACCATCATGACACGCCCTTATTATAGATGTAAGGGTGGAAATCGGTGAATATTAATCCCGGGAGTTTTCTGCGAGAGTCACTGAATTCCCGGAAGTCTCACGAGAAAATCAGGGGGTTCGGCAAGTAAGCTGCTGAGCCGCATCAGAGTGATCAAAGAGCCGCATGCGGCTCCGGAGCCGCGGGTTGCCGATCCCTGGGATAAGGTAACAGCTGTTCAGTATTTTAACATAAAAGTGTTTGATTGTGAGGCATTAAAAAACACAAAATGCAACGGGTACATCAGACCCACAAACACTGACTAACAACAATATGAACATTACACAAGGGTTAAAGCCTGTCTTTTTCTGTTGGTCGGGCTGGCGACATTCTGTCAAGACTTGGACTTTGGGGTTTCACGCCTTGCCCGCGCCAACTTTCATTTGCATTCCGAGAAAACAAACCCCAAAGTCCAAGTCTTGACAGAATGTCGCCAGCCCGACCAACAGAAAAAGACAGGCTTTAAATAACAGTGACATGATTGGTGACAGGTGTGTGAGTCCAAACGTGGAACAGGTGAAACTAATGGGTAACCATGGAAACAAGACAAGGAAGTGAAAAGGCAGGAACTAAAAAGAGTCCAAAACCCAAACAGAACATAACTTAAACAAAACATGATCCAGACATGACAGTTTTCTATATTTTCATGACTATTTACATTGTAGATTGTCACTGAAGGGGCAGCACGGTACAACAGGGGTTAGTGCATGTGCCTCACAATACGAAGGTCCTGAGTAGTCCTGGATTTTGATCCTGCGTTCGGGATCTTTCTGTGTGGAGTTTGCATTTTCTCCCCGTGACTGCGTGAGTTCCCTCCGGGTACTCCGGCTTCCTCCCACCTCCAAAGACATGCACCTGGGGATAGGTTGATTGGCAACACTAAATTGGCCCTCGTGTGTGAATGTGAGTGTGAATGTTGTCTGTCTATCTGTGTTGGCCCTGCGATGAGGTAGGGACTTGTCCAGGGTGTGCCCCGCCTTCCGCCTGAATGCAGCTGAGATAGGCTCCAGCACCCCCCGCGACCCAAAAAGGGACAAGCGGTAGAAAATGGATGGATGGATTATTTAGGTGTGATGTACTTAATTTGATGTCTTCTTTCATTTTTGTCCAACTAAATTTTTGGAAATTTTTTACACTTCCATGACACTTAAAAACATTCAAATATGACTTTAAACATTACTGCTACTGTTAAGAGACTTCAGTTTAGTGATAATCAAGGATTAACAATACATATACATAATACATATTATTTCAAATTAAATCGAAATCGGGGCCTTACGCGTTGTCGGTCAATACTACGAAATAACGAAGAGAGCGCTATCGACAAACTTGTCTCCAGCAAGGGATACATTCTCAATTCAATTAGGAATTTTGCAGAAGCCTGAAGTGCACACCTGTTGGCAGTCATTCCTTGAAATGACCTACAGTCATTATTGTAAATGACATTTTGCTCATAATGCTTCGCAAGACATGCTAGCATCGGGTGTTCGTCCTCCGTATATTCAGCTTCAAAAAGATAAGGTTGTGAGTCCTCACTTGTCTAAAAGATTAGCAAACGCAAGTTTGTTGCTTGACGTAGGAACACTCGCCTTTGTTGCCGAAACAATGTTGGAAATCTGAGAACACTTGTGTAGGTTGTTCAGTATTAATGAAAGAAATTCCTAAAATGCAGTAGAAATGGGTCAAAGCTAAACACAATAAAAACACTAAAAATAGGGATGTCCGATAATGGCTTTTTGCCGATATCCGATATTCCGATATTGTTCAACTCTTTAATTACCGATGCCGATATCAACCGATACCGATATATACAGTTGTGGAATTAACACATTATTATGCCTAATTTGGACAACCAGGTATGGTGAAGATAAGGTCATTTAAAAAAAATAATAATAAAATAAAATAAAATAAATAAATGAAAAACATTTTCTTGAATAAAAAAGAAAGTAAAACAATATAAAAACAGTTACATAGAAACTAGTAAAATTAACTGTTAAAGGTTAGTACTATTAGTGGACCAGCAGCACGCACAATCATGTGTGCTTACGGACTGTATCCCTTGCAGACTGTATTGATATATATTGATATATAATGTAGGAACCAGAATATTAATAACAGAAAGAAACAACCCTTTTGTGTGAATGAGTGTAAATGGGGAAGGGAGTTTTTTTGGGTTGACGCACTAATTGTAAGTGTATCTTGTGTTTTTATGTTGATTTAATAAATAAAATAAAAAATAAACGATACCGATAATTAAAAAAACGATACCGATAATTTCCGATATTACATTTTAACGCATTTATCGACATCTCTAACTAAAAATGGTGCCAAGAAGGACTATCCTAAATACTTCTCAAATGGAAATGTAAAAAATGACAATGTGAACAAAGTAGTTTAAAGCTTCAATAAGTACTTTGTGAACATTGGACCAAATCTGGAGGAAAAGATTCCAGATCTTAACTTGAATGACACCAGAGATAGAAACAACAACTCTACGTTCCTTGAAAGAGTGACAAAAGAGGAAATAATCAATATTGTGAAAAAAGGTAAATCCAAGACCTCAACTGATTGTAACAGATTTGATAAGGAAACGATGAAGAAGGTTATTGAAGAGATTTCAGAACCTTTAACATATTTCAGCAACCTATCATTTCAAACAGGCAAATTCCAAACAAAATGAAAAAAGCAAAAGTCGTACCAATTTATTAGACTGGTGACAAACACCGGTTTATAGACTACAGAACTGTTTCTCTACTTCCACAATTCTCAAAAATTATTGAAAAACTGTTTAACAACAGATTAGACAAATTCATAAATAAAAATTAAACACTCACAGACAACCAATGCGGATACAGAGCCAACATCTCAAGATCAATGGCATTAATCCAAATACCGGAGGAGATAACCAATGTAATGGATAGCAAAAAATGTGCTGCTGCAGTGTTTATGGATTTAATAATTTAACAATTAATCACAGCATCTTAATAAACACATTAGAAAGGTATGGAATCAGAGGGTTGGTCTTGAACTGGGTTAGAAACTACTTAACCAACAGGAAGTAGTACGTGAAGATAGACAAACACAAAACAATTCCCTGGGGAAAGGGAAGTCTGGGCTTCTCTGCTTAGGCTGCTGCCCCTGAGACCCAACCTCAGATAAGTGGAAGAAGATGGATGGATGGATCTTTTTAAGTCAATTTTTGGTCCAATTGTAACTTAAGGACGACGTTATGCCCTCAACTCTTTCTACTCTGTAAACTATGTAGAATAGCGCATTATATAGCAATACTTTAACTTATCGTGACTCAGGTGTTGTTATAAGTATCGTAAAGTCTTTGCCAATACCCAGCTCTAGTCCGTTTATGTCAACAACCCATCTATTCCGATCAACTTATAAGGCTGTGTAACAAGTTTTTCTTATTACTAAAAAGTGCCCGATTCAGTTGACACTAGAGATGTCCGATAATGGCTTTTTTGCCGATATCCGATATTGTCCAACTCTTAATTACCGATTCCGATATCAACCGATACCGATATATACAGTTGTGGAATTAACACATTATTATGCCTAATTTTGTTGTGATGCCCCGCTGGATGCATTAAACAATGTAACTTTACCATGAATTGATTAACGTGGACCCCAACTTAAACAAGTTGAAAAACTTATTTGGGTGTTACCATTTAGTGGTCAATTGTACGGAATATGTACCGTACTGTGCAATCTACTAATACAAGTTTCAATCAATCAATCAAAAACAAGGTTTTCCAAAATAAGAGAACAACTTCAACTCCAGTTATGGAAAAAAGTGCCACAAAGTGTATTGTTTTTTTTAACATGCCTCAAAACAGCAGCTTGGAATTTGGGACATGCTCTCCCTGAGATAATCCTAATACCCACTACAACTATGGGAAATACTATACTTTGACTTTCACAAAGTGCATTCTTTTTTGTAATCATGCCTCAAAACAACAGCTACAAAAACAATGAAAGCACACAGCTTCGGTCCAGAGTATGCTAGAGCATACTTGCCAACCTTGAGACCTCCGAATTCGGGAGATGGGGGTCGGGGGGTTGAGGTGGTAGCGGGGTTTTCGGCGGGGTTGAGGTGGGCGGGGTTGGAGAGGAATGCAGGGTTTGGTGGTAGCAGGGGTGTATATTGTAGCGTCCCGGAAGACTTAGCGCTGCAAGGGGTTCTGGGTATTTGTTCTGTTGTGTTTATGTTGTGTTACGGTGCGGATGTTCTCCCGAAATGTGTTTGTCATTCTTGTTTGGTGTGGGTTCACAGTGTGGCGCATATTTGTAACAGTGTTAAAGTTGTTTATACGGCCATCCTCAGTGTGACCCGTATGGCTGTTGACCAAGTATGCATGGCATTCCCTTTTGTGTGTGTAGAAGCCGCATATATTATGTGACTGGGCCGGCACGCTGTTTGTATGGAGGAAAAGCGGACGTGACGACAGGTTGTAGAGGACTCTAAAGGCAGTGCCTTTAAAGCACGTCCCCAATAATGTAGTCTGGGTGGAAATCGGGAGAATGGTTGCCCCGCGAGATTTTCAGGGCCACTGAAATTCAGGAGTCTCCCGGGAAAATCGGGAGGTTGAAACCGATACCTATAATTTCCGATATTACATTTTAAAGCCTTTATCGGCCTGCCGATATTATCGGACATCTCTAGTTGACACCCACATACACAGTAAACCGCTGTTGTCAAAACAACATTTGAGTTAATTCTATGCAAAATCAGTCTGTTTATGTGGACAACCCGCCAATAGAGCCTCACGATGCAATAGAATATGTGATACTGTATGCAACATTTGGTTCACAATAACGATAATATCTCCATATGTCGATGCGCCAAAAAAAATTAAAAAAAACATATATTTTAAAGCATACATTTAGCGTATTTGCAACTCATTTTGTATATTGTATTGCCTTTGTTTATTACTGTGGCTCATGCGAGGAGAAAAATTAATGTTTCTTATAGGGTGCTGTAATGTGCTTGTTTGACTTGTTGCATGTGTGATCCAAGATGGCTGATTGCACAGCTTTAGTTATATAACAATATACAGTGTAGTATATCCCAATATATATATTCCCTCGCCAATTTACGGTTCACTTCCTGCAGTCTCAGTGCATTGCAGATTTTTTAAGTACCATTGAGTACATTGATATTTGAGTACACATTGAAGCTTTCATGTTAAAATAGAAGTGTTTACAAAAAAAACATACAAGGCCTCTTTTGTCAACATAAAATTAGAGTAATTTCTAAAAAAAATCGGTCCGTTTATTTGTTAATTTCATCGTTATCACCGCAACAGCAACATAACTACTGTGAAGTATGCTCACAGTGACTTCCTGTTTGGTGCAAAGTGAGCTTCAAAACAAAAGCATAGCAGCATTACCCTGAATTCTACCACAGCAACAAAGACAACTTATTCGTAGATTGTTGCCCATTTGAAGAAAGATTTGTGCGCATAACAAAGCTTTACTGATATTCAGAGGTGGGTAGAGTAGCCAGAAATTGTACTCAAGTAAGAGTACTGTTACTTTAGAGATTTATTACTCAAGTAAAAGTAAGGAGTAGTCACCCAAATATTTACTTCAGTAAAAGCAAAAAGTATGTTGTGAAAAAACTACTCAAGTACTGAGTAACTGATGAGTAACATACACACTCATATCATATCATATATATATATATATATATATATATATATATATATATATATATATATATATATATATATATATATATATATATATATATATATATATATACATACATACATACATATATATATATATATATATATATATATATACATACATACATACATACATATACATTGATATATACAGTATATAATTTATATGTATTTATTTTTCTGTTTTTGTTTACATGTTAAAGGTGTTTTAATGAATATACATGCATGTTTAACATATAGATTCCTTTCTTTCATGAAAACAAGAATATAAGTTGGTGTATTACCTGATTCTGATGACTTGCGTTGATTGTAATCAGACAGTTGTGATAACGTCCACGTTTTCAAATGGAGGAGAAGAAAAGTTCCTCCTTTCTGTCTAATACCACATGAAAGTGGTGGGTTTTTGGCATCTTATTTGTCCAGCTTCCATATTCGTTTTTATACACTTTACAAGAAATGTATTGGCGTCAAACTCCGTAGCTTGCTAGCTTGTTTGCGCTGGCTTTCGGAGACTCTTGTTTTGAAAGCGCAGGCGCGATGGAGCGGCACTTTTATTGTGAAGACAAGAACGTCCTCGTGCGGTTGAAATAAAAAAGTATCTTTTTTCCTTCACACTTTTGATTGATTGATTGGAACTTGTATTATTAGATTGCACAGTACAGTACACATTCCGTACAATTGACCACTAAATGGTAACACCCGAATACGTTTTTCAACTTGTTTAAGTCAGGTCATGTGACCACCTGGCTCTGTTTGATTGGTCCAACGTCACCAGTGACTGCATCTGATTGGTGGAACGAAGTGAAACGTCACCAGTAAGGCAGGCACTTTGAAGGTCTGTCTGACAGACCAAAACAAACAAAGCGTGCATTAACAGATCGATAAAAATTAGTAGCGAGTAGCGAGCTGAATGTAGATAAAAGTAGCGGAGTAAAAGTAGCGTTCCTTCTCTATAAATATACTTAAGTAAAGTAAAAGTATGTTGCAATAAAACTACTCTTAGAAGTACAATTTATCCCAAAAGTTACTCAAGTAGATGTAACGGAGTAAATGTAGCGCGTTACTACCCACCTCTGCTGATATTGTAGTCAAAACAGACAACAAAATTAAACCAGTATTTGTTACATAAAAATGGACGACATTAATTTTTTGAGACCAAGTTAACCACTGATGTGATGATAATACATAATAATAATTCAAGGATACCCTTTCAAATACAATAAACTTGTATTTTTCATATATTTTAACATTGTAATTACAGATGTCCGATAAAGACTTTTTGCCAATATCCGATATTGTTCAACTCTTAATTACCGATTCTGATATCAACCGATACCGATATATAGTCGTGGAATTAACACATTATTATGCCTAATTTTGTTGTGATGCCCCGCTGGATGCATTAAACAATGTAACAAGGTTTTCCAAAATAAATAAACTCAAGTTATGGAAAAAAATGCCTACATGGCACTGCCATATTTATTATTGAAGTCACAAAGTGCATTATTTTTTTTAACATGCCTAAAAACAGCAGCTTGAAATTTGGGACATGCTCTCCCTGAGAGAGCATGAGGAGGTTGAGGTGGGCAGGGTTGGGGAGATGGGGGGTTGTATATTGTAGCGTCCCGGAAGAGTTAGTGCTGCAAGGGGTTCTGGGTATTTGTTCTGTTGTGTTTATGTTGTGTTACGGTGCGGATGTTTGTAACAGTGTTAAAGTTGTTTATACTGCCACCCTCAGTGTGACCTGTATGGCTGTTGACCAAATATGCCTGGCATTCACTTGTGTGTGTGAAAAGCCGTATATATTATGTGATTGGGCCGGCACGCAAAGGCAGTGCCTTTAAGGTTTATTGGCACTCTGTACTTCTCCCTACGTCCGTGTACACAGCGACGTTTTAAAAAGTCATAAATTTTACTTTTTGAAACCGATACCGATAATTTCCGAGATTACATTTTAAAGCATTTATCGGCCGATAATATAGGCAGTCTGATATTATCGGACATCTCTAATTGTAATTGGAATGTAAACGTTCAAATCTCCAGGCTAAATAAAACAAACAAATAATAACAATAAAATTTACATTTTGCAATAAAACAGATTCTGTCTCTGTTAATAAGTGGGTGGGCAACCCTCAAATATACACAACCAAAACGTAAATAATATGGCTAAATATAGTATTGACAAACAAAGTGACACTTCAATATTGAACATGTAGGCAGAGGTAGAGTTGTTTGTAAAGTGCATAGTAACTCTATAAACACTACAGTATACGCAGATTTATTACCAGGCCGTATGCAAAAAACTTAAGTCTGGCAGATTCCAAGTGAGGAACATGACAAATGTCCGACAAACTTTTGCATCTTTTTTGGAAATGCTGTTTTTTTCAACAGTATTAAATGGCAGCCTGTTTTTGGCGATGTAGTGAGCCAGACTTCCTGTATGAGCACGCTATTTTGCGTAGTTTCCTGTCTTTACCTGTCTTTTAAAGGCCTACTGAAACCCACTACTACCGACCACACAGTCTGATAGTTTATATATCAATGATGAAATCTTAACATTGCAACACATGCCAATACTAAAGTGCAATTTTAAATTTCGCGCGAAATATCCTGCTGAAAACGTCTCGGTATGATGACGCCTGCGCGTGACGTCACGGATTGTGGAGGACATTTTGAGACACCATGGTGGCCAGCTATTAAGTCGTCTGTTTTCATCGTAAAATTCCACAGTATTCTGGACATCTGTGTTGGTGAATCTTTTGCAATTTGTTCAATGAACAATGGAGACAGCAAAGAAAAAAGCTGTAGGTGGGAAGCGGTGTATTGCGGCCGACTGCAGCAACACAAACACAGCCGGTGTTTCATTGTTTACATTCCCGGAAGATGACAGTCAAGCTTTACCATTGGCCTGTGGAGAACTGGGACAACAGAGACTCTTACCAGGAGGACTTTGAGTTGGATACGCAGACACGGTACCGTGAGTACGCATGCAGCTGCGGCTTCCAAACATTTGATCGCTTGCCCGTACGTGCGTGCCGCTACGTGCATGTAACTTTGGGGACTTTGAGGAAATATATGTGCTGTATGAACTTTGGGGAGGTGAACGGTACTTTGGGCTGTGGGATTGAGTGTGTTGTGCAGGTGTTTGAGTTGTATTGGCGGGTTATATGGACGGGAGGGGGGAGGTGTTTGTTATGCGGGATTAATTTGTGGCATATTAAATACAAGCCTGGTTGTGTTGTGGCTAATAGAGTATATATATGTCTTGTGTTTATTTACTGTTTTAGTCATTCCCAGCTGAATATCAGGTCCCACCCGCCTCTCACAGCATCTTCCCTATCTGAATCGCTCCCACTGCCCTCTAGTCCTTCACTCTCACTTTCCTCATCCACGAATCTTTCATCCTCGCTCAAATTAATGGGGAAATCGTCGCTTTCTCGGTCCGAATCGCTCTCGCTGCTGGTGGCCATGATTGTAAACAATGTGCAGATGTGAGGAGCTCCACAACCTGTGACGTCACGCTACTCGTCTGCTACTTCCGGTACAGGCAAGGCTTTTTTATCAGCGACCAAAAGTTGCGAACTTTATCGTCGATGTTCTCTACTAAATCTTTTCAGCAAAAATATGTCAATATCGCGAAATGATCAAGTATGACACATAGAATGGACCTGCTATCCCCGTTTAAATAAGAAAATCGCATTTCAGTAGGCCTTGAAAATCACATTATAATCTTAATTGTTTGGCAAGAGAAGGAAATGAACAACTGCATTTAAGTCCCATTTTAAAACTCATTTGTATACTCTAGCCTTTAAATAGACCACCCTTTTAGACCAGTTGATCTGCCGTCTCTTTTCTGGTGTGCACAAGCTAGCAAGCTACGGAGTTTGCCGACAATGTATTTCTTGTAAAGTGTATACAAAGGAGTACGGAAGCTGGACAAATAAGATGCCAAAAACCAACCACTTTCATGTGGTATTGGACAGAAAGGAGGACTTTTTTTCTCCTCCATTCGAAAATGCGGGCGTTATCAGCACCACTGTCTGATTCCAATCAATACAAGTCATCAGAATCAGGTAATACACCAACTTATATTCTTGTCTTCATGAAAGAAAGGAATCTATATGTGTTAAACATGCTTGTATTATCTTTAAACACCTTTAACTTATTAACAATATTAACTATATGTGTTAAACATGCTTGTATAATCTTTAAACACCTTTAACTTATTAACAATATTAACTATATGTGTTAAACATGCTTGTATTATCTTTAAACACCTTTAACTTGTTAACAATATTAACTATATGTGTTAAACATGCTTGTATTATCATTAAACACCTTTAACTTGTTAACAATATTAACTATATGTGTTAAACATGCTTGTATTATCTTTAAACACCTTTAACTTGTTAACAATATTAACTATATGTGTTAAACATGCTTGTATTATCTTTAAACACCTTTAACTTGTTAACAATATTAACTATATGTATTAAACATTATTGTATTATCATTAAACACTTTTAATTTATTGGCGCAGTGGAAGAGTGGCCGTGCGCAACCCGAGGGTCCCTGGTTCAATCCCCACCTAGTACCAACCTCGTCATGTCCGTTGTGTCCTGAGCAAGACACTTCACCCTTGCTCCTGATGGGTGCTGGTTAGCGCCTTGCATGGCAGCTCCCTCCATCAGTGTGTGAATGTGTGTGTGAATGGGTAAATGTGGAAGTAGTGTCAAAGCGCTTTGAGTACCTTGAAGGTAGAAAAGCGCTATACAAGTACAACCCATTTATCATTTATTTAATATTAACTGTGTTAAACATGCTTGTATTATCATTAAACACCTTTAACTTGTTAACAATATTAACTATATGTGTTAAACATGCTTGCATTATCTTTAAACACCTTTAACTTGTTAACAATATTAACTATATGTATTAAACATACTTGTATTATCATTAAACGCCTTTAATTTTTTTAACAATATTAACTATATGTGTTAAACATGCTTGCATTATCATTAAACACCTTTAACTTGTTAACAAAAACATATATTTCATAAATAAGTAAATATAAATTATATATATGAATGAGGTAGATCCCCACGACTTGATCAATTGAAAAGTAGCTCGCCTGCAGAAAAAGTGTGAGCACCCCTGAAATAGACGTACCGTTACACCCCTATTATTTTGATTATTGTTTCTCAGCTGTTTGTAAATGTTGCAGTTTATAAATAAAGGTTAAAAAAAATTAAATTAAATTAAATTAAAAAAAGGTAGCCTCAGCGCATGCGCATAGTATAGATCCAACGAATCGATGACTAAATTAATCGCCAACTATTTTTATAGTCGATTTTAATCGATTAGTTGTTGCAGCCCTAGTGTATATGTGTAAATAAATTAACACTAAAATTCAAGTATTTATTTTATTTATATGTATATTTATATATATTATAAAATACATATTTATATATAGCTAGAATTCACTGAAAGTCAAGTATTTATTTTATTTATATACATATATATATAAGAAATACTTGAATTTAAGTTAATTCTAGCTATAAATATACTCCTCCCCGTTAATCCCGCCCCCTGGCCCCGCCCACCTCCCCCCTCCCCTCCAAATCTCCCGAATTTGGAGGTCTCAAGGTTGGCAAGTATGCTCATTGTAGCCCATTGGGTTGAGTTTTTCCTTGCCCTGAGCCGAGGGTGTCGTCGTGGCTTGTGCAGCCCTTTGAGACACTCCTGATTTAGGGCTATATAAATCAACTTTGATTGATTAATGATTGATTTATGAAAAGCGCTTTATAAATAAAGTTAATGATTGATTGATTGAATAAATCTGCACCTTCATAGCCGGTGCATGGACACCGTCACTGATGGAATCAAACCCTTAAACGTCACTGTGCTGATGGTGCAGTAAACATAGATGACGTACACGCACAGAAGGTGTGGATGCTGTTGTGGATGTTTCGCACTGCGGCCTTTAAAGCCAATTTAATGCTCCTGATACGATCCGCCATTAACGTGCTGCACAAGAGAGGCTAACGTGCGTTTTACGCATCCACCAGAGGGGTGAGGCTCTGCAGAAAACTGCAAAATCTAAGCATCCAGCAGTAACCTCCAATTACGTCATCATCATCATCATCAATAGCAATGGAATATATTTAAAAAAAAATAATTAGCTAATCAACCAATTTGCTCAGTATTTAAGGTGAGGCCATTCCACTATGTTCTTATATTCTTATAAACTGCTGATTAAAGCAGATTGACGCTAAAATGGCGTGGAGGGATGTTTATATTTCTGACCCTATAAATTTACATTTGCGCATTGGCGCCGCAGGAGCCTCTGCGGGTTCCCTCCATCACTTCCACTATCACATGAACCACTATAACACGCCACACGCGTATTCGCACTCCGACCATTAAAGCTAATTACAAGTGAGGAAAATAAAAGGTTCTTACTTTCGCCGACCACCGCCTTTAATCCGATAGGTGCCATGATGGTGGGGAGTGTATGCTGGACTGCTTTCTTCCTGCTCCTGTTCGCCTCTCAGCACCGCGGAGGAGTCTTGGGAAGGCGCTGTCCACATGTATCCTTCCGCGTCGTGCGCACAGCCATTGGTGTGTCATAGGCGCCGATCTACATTTCTGCCAGTGGGTGCAAAAAGAAAAAATACGTTCAGCGAAGTTAATATCCCATATGATTTGTGGCTTTATTATTTTCTAAAACGGACCAAACTCGCCACAAAATTAATTACAACAAGATTGATTTTTCAAAAATTATTTTAAAAGATTGAAAGTTGCCATCAATCCCACGTGGGTGCTCGGTATTTTCCGTGGGTGCTCGGCTGAAGCACCCACGGGATCGGCGTTTTTTTTTAGCCACGCTTAACTTTCTTGGAATAGTCCATAAATGTAATATCCATACATCCAGCTTCTTCCGCTTATCCGAGGTCGGGTCGCGGGGGCAGCAGCCTAAGCAGGGTAAACCAGACTTCCCTCTCCCCAGCCACTTCGCCCAGCTCCTCCCGGGGGATCCCGAGGCGTTCCCAGGCCAGCCGGGAGAGATAAATGTAATATAATAACGATATTTATATAATATGACATGTGCTGAGGTTCACTGTGTTTTACATGATGGCACATATAGACTGGGAAGTAGGAGTGGTCCCTGGCTAAAATAGGGCCCTGAGCAGATTTTTTTTTTTGAGTCATTAAAAACAAATTCCACACTTTTTTATTAATATGAAACAATTTTAATACGTTTTTAATCAAACTTGAATGCTTATATTGTATTTGCTTTATTTCGTGCATATTTGCAGAAGAGGGATTCTAAACAGTGATAGAGGAAAAATAATGTATACATTATTCTTATTATATACATTATTATTCTAAAAATCTCTATATTGTACCATTATTTTTAAATTTGAAATTTAAATTTGAAATTTAAAAATTCTTAGTTTTATCTTTATTACTTGTGTAATTTATTTTTTATCCCATATTTGTTCCCACTACCACACCTTAAATTGGAGTCCTTAATCTCGTTATATGCAAATATAATGACAATGACGTCCATTCTATTCTACTATATTCTATTCTGTTCTATTATTTACAATGTAAACGTGTCAACACAGTTGTACCCAATTTTAATATTTTCATATTTAGTCAAATCCTTTTTATACTTTTATTTTGATGTCAAATATCACTTTTAATGTTATACGATACATTAAAGTGTGTTTTTTCACTGTTATTCCTTGTAGTAGAGTCAATTTGTGACATTCAGAGTGAAAAGGAATGACAGAATTTAGTGCTAAAAAGACACTTTTGTGTCATTAAACGAAAACAATTGGTGTTAAAAATGAACACTTAATAGTGAAAGGAATAACATGAATTAGTGTTAAATAGACACTTGTGTCATTAAACAAAATGAATTGGTGTTGAAAATTAACACTTGATAGTGAAAAGGAATAACACAATTCAGTGTTAAATAAACACGTGTGTCAATCAACAAAATAAGTTGGTGTTAAAAATTAACACTTAATAGTGAAAAGGAATAACACATTTCAGTGTTAAAAATACAATTGTGTCATTAAACAAAATGAATTGGTGTTAAAAATTAACACTTAATAGTGAAAAGGAATAACACAATTCAGTGTTAAATAAACACGTGTGTCAATCAACAAAATAAGTTGGTGTTAAAAATTAACACTTAATAGTGAAAAGGAATAACATAATTCAGGGTTAAAAATACACTTGTGTGTGTCATAAAAAACACAAAGTGTCAAATATTAACACAATTAATGAGTTAAAAAATAACACTATTCAAAGTGTTATTTTAACTAAAAATTCGTGAGAATTATATAAACTCAGGAAAAGTGTTGATTTGAACTCGATTTGAGTTGAAATAACACCCCATATTTTTGCTGTGTACAAGAAAAGGGGGGAAGAATGTGTTGTTTTATGTACAAAAATAGTATGAATAAAAATAAATAAAACAGAATATAGGAAGAAATGGGATCCCTACTGTCAGGTTCAAACACTGATGACATCTATTAAACAAGACAAGAAGCAAGGAATCAAACAGAGACAGAATTCAATTTGGCTCAATGAGGAGAAACGCGAAGACAGTGTACCCTTGTACCGTGTCGTCCCACACTCTGACAAAAGATTGTACACCTCCTCTTTTATTTGGACTTTCCCTGATTACATGGCAACAGCTGTTTCTAAGGGAGAGGGGTCGTAAACAGCCACCCCCAGGTATATGTCTTTGGAGGTGGGAAGAAGCCGAAGTACCCGGAGAGAACCCACGCAGTCACAGGGAGAACATGCAAACTCCACACAGAAAGATCCCGAGCGCAGGATCGAACCCAGGACCTTCGTATTGAGAGGCAGAGACACACTAACCCCTCTTCCTCCGTGGCGCAATATGAAGCCTAAAATAGCACAATGGAGACCACGGACTGTTGAACAACTTAAGCAGTACATCAAGCAAGAATGGGAAATAATTCCACCTGAAAAGTTTCAAAAATTGGTCTCCTCAATTCCCAAAAGTTTACTGACTGTTGTTAAAAGGAAAAGCCATGTAATACAGTGGTAAAAATGCCCGTGTGCCAACTTTTTTGCAATGTGTTGCTGCCATTAAATTCTAAGATAATGATTATTTACAAAAAAATATTAAGTTTCTCAGTTCGAACATTAAAATATCTTGTCTTTGCAGTCTATTCAATTAAATATAATCTGAAAAGAATTTGCAAATCATTGTAGCCGGTGACTTGTCCAGGGTGTACCCGCCTTCCGCCCGAATGCAGCTAAGATAGGCTCCAGCGAACCCCCACGACCCCGAAAGGGACAAGCGGTTAGAAAATGGATGGATGGATGTATTCTAATTTTATTTACGAATTAGACAACGTGCCAACTTTCACTGGTTTTGGGTTTTGTAGAACAGGACACCACCGGATAGTTTATCCTACCATTAGTAGTTCAACAGAACGTATTTAATAAACACATGTCTATATTTGTCACAATTGAAAGTTCAACTTTGTAAAACACTTGCGCAATCGAACGCAATTATGGACCTAACTATGACATACAGAAGCTATAAAATTCCTGACGGTTATTAATACCGTCTAATTTTTTAACTACAGAGAAACCGTCATTTATTAAGGCATTTTAGGCATACTTGCCAACCTTGAGACCTCCGATTTCGGGAGGTGGGGGGGTGGGGCTAAGGGGGCGTGGTCGGGGTGGGGCAGGGCGCGTGGTTGGGGGCGTGGTTAAGAGGGGAGGAGTATATTTCCAGCTAGAATTCACCAAGTCAGGTATTTCATATATATATATATATATATATATATATATATATATATATATATATATATATATATATATATATGTATATATATATATATATATATATATATATATATACATATATATTCATATATACATATATATATATATATATATATATATATATATATAAGAAATATATATTGACGGCGTGGCGCAGTGGGAGAGTGGCCGTGCGTGACCCGAGGGTCCCTGGTTCAATCCCCACCTAGTACCAACCTCGTCATGTCCGTTGTGTCCTGAGCAAGACACTTCATCCTTGCTCCTGATGGGTGCTGGTAGCGCCTTGCATGGCAGCTCCCTCCATCAGTGTGTGAACGTGTGTGTGAATGGGTAAATGTGGAAGTAGTGTCAAAGCGCTTTGAGTACCTTGAAGGTAGAAAAGTGCTATACAAGTACAACCCATTTATCATTTAAATACTTGGCTTTCAGTGAATTGTAGCTATATATATATATATATTTATTTTATTTTTTATATATATATATATATATATATATATATATATATATATATATATATATATATATATATATATATATATATATATATATATATATTTATATATATAAATAAAAGAAATACTTGAATTTCAGTGTTCATTTATTTACACATATACACACACATAACACTCATCTACTCATTGTTGAGTTAAAGGTTGAATTGTCCATCCTTGTTCTATTCTCTGTCACTATGTTTCTAACCATGCTGAACACCCTCTCTGATGATGCATTGCTGTGTGGCACGCACAAAAGTGCTTTCATCAAATGCGCTAGAGTCTGGAATCTTCCATCTCTCCCTAGCATGGCCCAAAACCGGTCAATCTTTGCTTCCTGAATAAGATTTTCACTGCCAAGCACTTGGTAGTCCACTACTTCTTCCCGGAGGCTATCCAGGTCCAATCGCAGCTG
Source organism: Nerophis lumbriciformis (assembly GCF_033978685.3). NCBI lineage: Eukaryota > Metazoa > Chordata > Actinopteri > Syngnathiformes > Syngnathidae > Nerophis > Nerophis lumbriciformis. The sequence continues at coordinate 28,065,873 of NC_084567.2, read as the reverse complement.
CGGCTTGGAACTTACAAGTGTATTTCTTCATCTTACTCGTCGCCACGGCTGTATCTTCCTCGTTCTTCTGCTTCGTCTCCTTGTTGTGTGCGCAGTTGTGCACTGCACTCTCTAAAAGCCCTAGATGTTATTGTCACATATGCATGTACAGTAGATGGCAGTATTGTCCTGTTTAAGAGTGTCACAACATTGCTGTTTACAGCAGATGAACTGCTTTACGGTAGACGAAAATGTGACTACTGTTGTTGTGTGTTGTTGCCGCACTGGGAGGACGTTAATGAAACTGCCTAACAATAAACCCACATAAGAAACCAAGAACTCACCCTCGATCATTCTACAGTTATAACGTGATTGGGCAAGCACGCTGTTTATATTGTGGGAAAGCGGACATGAAAACAGGTCAGGTCCGCATGGAGCTGGAGGGGGCATGGCCTCCAGCTCGGCCTGAATTTCGGGAGATTTTCGGGAGAAAATTTGTCCCGGGAGGTTTTCAGGAGAGGCGCTGAATTTCGGGAGTCTCCCGGAAAATCAAGGAGGGTTGGCAAGTATGAATTTTAGGCAACACGAAGTCAGGCGCATGCGCGCTAGTGTCGTTTGGCTTGATAATCATGGCGGACGAGATTTCCCCCTCGGAGTAAACGGAGCCAAGCGTTTAGTTTAACGTCATGTTTCCCTTTTAAGAGCGCACTGCTGTGTTTAGATGGAGACAGGTGTGAACAATATTGGAGACAGACGCACTTGTCCCCACACTAAAAGTACACAGCAAAGGAGAAAAACTATTTCATGTTGCTTTTATTTTCTCAATACAGCGTTCGTCAGCTGCTGTGACTGGGAGTTAATGTGAGGAAACATGCAGCAGGTGATGTGTCGTGAACGTTGTCACAACTTGTTTAAAAAGTCTTTAGTTTGTTGACTGGGATGTTCACTTGTCCTTTTTTTTAACTGCAAAATGTATCAGTGTTCAAATAACATCAGAACTAGCTCAAATGTTTTGTCATCTTAATCGAACTGAACGCAGGCAGTGAAGATTGTGTATTCCATGTGTGAGGTGTTACTCCTGGGTTTTTTTTGTAGGCCAAACTGTTGTACTGAACTACAAGGAGGCGTTGGAGAAGAACAAAGCTTGTTTATAAGACTTCATCTTCATTTAAAAAATATATATATATATATTTAGCCTTTATTTAACCAGGTAAAATCCCATTGAGATCAAAGATCTCTTTTCCAAGGGAGACCTGGCCAAGAAGGCAGCAGCAAGGTTACATTAAAAACAGTAAACAACACATAAAACACCAAATTTACAACATTAAATCTTGCTCACATAACACATGTGCATACAGACAAGGTAGACTGCAGTCCTTTCACAGAAGCTTTAAACTCATTCAATGTAACATCTTATTCATCTTCATTAGCCAAACTGCTTTGAGTTTGATATTGATATCAAAAAGTAAACACCATGTTTTTTGTTTTTTTTTTACATTACTTGTGTTTTTTTCTATTCACAAAGTTATTACTTCAAAAACCATTCATGTTACACAGCATTTTGTTAATGTTTTATTGTGCATAGTTAATTCCTAATCAACATATTTCTGCTCAAACTCTTAATGGATCTGTCCCGATACAGCATCTACATGTAGATGTACAAACGTTTGTACATAACTTAAAAAACACATAATAATAATAATAATAATAATAAAATACCTCCCTCTATCAAAATGTAGAAATAGAGATAAAGGCATCATGTAATGACAAAAAGCTGACAAGTTGATATTATTAAAGAATAAAAAAAACAACTAATATTTGTCTGTAGATATATGGATAACGTTTATCTATAGCCTTTTTATTAGACATTACAAATGATATGATGGTATTACGTTCACACAACCAACACTGCTTTACCTAACAATCAGTAATCATGATTTCAATATTGATAACATTAATCTTAATTATTACTTTAGCCATAATTAGCAGCCCTAGATTTCATACATGAACACTGTTTTTATTTATATGGACAAAAAGTGCAACTGCGTCTTATGGCCTTTAGGTGCCATCTTTCAAAATGATTTATATATATATATATATATATATATATATATATATATATATATATATATATATATATATATATATATATATAACAACTTTCACACTCACATTCACACACTTATCCTGTCCTGTTACAGGCCTCGAATTTTAACTTAAGGTCAAGGCAAGTGTTGCCGTAAAGGATGGCTCATATTTTAGGGCACCAAGGCAAACATTATTTCATTGGAAAAAAAAAAGAGTGTGTTCAGTGTTTTAAAATTAAGTGTTTAAAAATTCAGTGTATACAAATTTAGTCTTTAAAAATTCAATATATAAAAATTCAGTGTATAAAATGTCATTGTTTTAAAATTCAGTGTATGAAAATTCAGGGTAAAACAAATACAGTGTATAAAAAATGTTGTGCTGAAAAAGTCAAATTTTGTTGGCACGCTGTGTAAATGGTAAATGAAAACAGAATACAATGATTTGCAAATCCTTTTCAACCTATATTCAATTGAATAGATTGCAAAGACAAGATACTTAACGTTGGAAATAGAAAACTTTGTTATTTTTTGCAAATATTAGCTCATTTGGAATTTGATGCCTGCAACATGTTTCAACAAAGCTGGCACAAGTGGCAAAAAAGACTGAGAAAGTTGAGGAATATATATATATATATATATATATATGTATAAATATATATATATATATATATATATATCCATCCATTTTCTACCGCTTATTCCCTTTGGGGTCGCGGGGGGCGCTGGAGCCTATCTCAGCTACAATCGGGCGGAAGGCGGGGTACACCCTGGACAAGTCGCCACCTCATCGCAGGGCCAACACAGATAGACAGACAACATTCACACTCACATCCACACACTAGGGCCAATTTTAGTGTTGCCAATCAACTTATCCCCAGGTGCATGTCTTTGGAAGTGGGAGGAAGCCGGAGTACCCGGAGGGAACCCACGCAGTCACGGGGAGAACATGCAAACTCCACACAGAAAGATCCCGAGCCCAGGATTGAACCCAAGACTACTCAGGACCTTCGTATTGTGAGGCAGATGCACTAACCCCTCTGCCACCGTGAAGCCTGAGATAGGCTCCAGCACCACCGCGACCCCGAAGGGATTAAGCGGTAGAAAATGGATGGATGGATGGATATATATATACATATATGGATGGATATATATATATATATATATATATATATATATATATATATATATATATATATATATATATATATATATATATATATATATCCATCCATCCATCCATTTTCTACCGCTTAATCCCTTCGGGGTCGCGGTGGTGCTGGAGCCTATCTCAGCTACAATCGGGCGGAAGGCGGGGTACACCCTGGACAAGTCGCCACCTCATCACATATATATATATATATATATATATATATATATATATATATATATATATATATATATATATATATATATATATATATATATATATATATACACGAGCGAGGGAAGAGTGGATCGTGAGATCGACAGGCGGATCGGTGCGGCATCTTCAGTAATGCGGACGATCCGTTGTGGTGAAGAAGGAGCTGAGCCGGAAGGCAAAGCTCTCAATTTACCGGTCGATCTACGTTCCCATCCTCACCTATGGTCATGAGCTTTGGGTTATGACCGAACGGACAAGATCACGGGTACAAGCGGCCGAAATGAGTTTCCTCCGCCGGGTGGCAGGGCTCTCCCTTAGAGATAGGGTGAGAAGCTCTGTCATCCGGGGGGAGCTCAAAGTACAGCCGCTGCTCCTCCACATCGAGAGGAGCCAGATGAGGTGGTTCGGGCATCTGGTCAGGATGCCACCCGATCGCCTCCCTCGGGAGGTGTTTAGGGCACGTCCGGCCGGTAGGAGGCCACAGGGAAGACCCAGGACACGTTGGGAAGACTATGTCTCCCGGCTGGCCTAGGAACGCCTCGGGATCCCCCGAGAGGAGCTGGACGAAGTGGCTGGGGAGAGGGAAGTCTGGGCTTCCCTGCTTAGGCTGCTGCCCCCGCGACCCGACTCGGATAAGCGGAAGAAGATGGATGGATGGATGGATGCATTCTATTTGAGTTACTTTATTGAGTTTACAACCCCCTGGAGCTGTTTTTTTTTTGTTTTACTGTTTTTGTACTTATTTTGATTATTATTATTTCTCGATTGTTTGTAAATGTTACAGTTTATAAATAAAGGTTTATAAAATAAAAATTAAATAAAATTGCTGACGTGTTGATGTAGTATAAAAGTGTCCACTTGATGGCGGCATCTATCGTCAGTCAGTAGAACGGCATCAGAAAGAATAAAAGAAGAAAGACCACCGAGATATTTCACAGCAAAACCGAACATTAGGAATAATATTATTATTATTCAAATTAAATCCCGCAAATAATAATGAATATGTGTAAATCACTTAACGTAAAGCGTGTATCGAGTCAGACACGACATACTATGTGACGTACGTTAAACGTCATATAGTATTTTTCAACAAGATGTCAACGCGTGTGTCCTTCCAGCAACAAGAGCGGGGGTGAAAATACCGAAAGTAGTGAAACCGAGCAGCGGGGAAGAAAGAAGACACACCCTAACTACGCAGGGCCGCCTTAACACGTTGGACCAGTGATGGCGTCCACAAGGTGTGCCCCGCCTCTCTGAAGCAGAACCAGCGAGTGTGTTCACCTCCTCCTCCTCCTCCTCCCCGCCAGGGTGTTGTCACGGAGGAACAAAACCCCGAGCAGAGACGACACTTCAGCGCCGAGACCTCGCAACTCTCCGGGGGTGACACAAACCATTCATTCCCTCGCTCGTCGCCGGTAGTTTTTTTTATATAATTTTATTTTTTTTAGCTCGTATAGTTCATTGCGTTCCGAGTGGAAATACTCGCCCGAAACCCTTCCGGATCCTGACCCCGAGACGTCGGAGGTTCTGTAGCAGCCATGGGGGACGTTGTGTCATCTCACCTGGATGAAAGCAAGCGGGAGATGATTACAGGTAAATGATTAATATTGTTTATATCCAACACGCCTTTGTGTTATTTTCGCGTTGCGAAATCAACCATGCTACTGTTTCCTTACTGCGGTTATCTAAATATGATGAATGATATCGCTAACATCAAGAAGGATGCCATCATTCATAACTCAGGGGAGCCCAAACTTTTCCACAAAAATAAAAGGTCGTGAGGGTCACTTTGATACATTTTTGTCCATTAAAGATCCAATCCCATGTTATGTAAGCTAGTTTAACCAAACATGGACATCATAGCTGTGTGTTTATAGGCGACAAAGCAGAGCAATATTTAGACTTAGACTTCCTTTTTTTTGTCATTCAAATTTGAACTTTACAGTACAAATAAGAATGACATTTCGTTACATAAGCTCATGGTAGTGCAGGATAAGAAAGCAATAAGGTGCATATATAAATAAATAAATAGATTACTGTACAAATCACTTTTTCACATGCGTCCACGTTTATGGATGTATGTTATATTGTCTTTTTTATTCCAGCGAGTTAATCCATTTTGGGGGGAGTTGAGGGTACAATTTAATTATGATGCGTTCAAGAGCCTTACGGCCTGAGGGAAGAAGCTGTTACAGAACCTGGAGGTTCTGCTTTGGAGGCTGCGGAACCTCTTTCTAGAGTCCAGCAGTGAAAACAGTCCTTGATGGGTGTGGGAGGAGTCTTTGCAGATTTTCTGAGCCCTGGTCAGGCAGCGGCTTTTTGCGATCTCCTGGATAGGAGGAAGAGGAGTCCTGGTGATCTTTTCCGCCGTCCTCACCACTCTCTGGAGCAGGGGTCGGGAACTTTTTTGGCCGAGAGAGCCATGAAAGCCAATTATTTTAAAATGTATTTCCGTGAGAGCCGTATAATATTTTTTTAACACTGAATACAATTAAATGCCTGCATTTTTAAGTAAGACCAACATTTTTAGAGTTTAATACGTCTCAGAATAACATTGTTATTCTGAAGCTAACCATCCATCCATCCATTTTCTACCGCTTGTCCCGTTCAATAATAAGTACCGTATTTTTTGGAGTATAAGTCGCACCGGAGTATAAGTCGCACCTGCCGAAAATGCATAATAAAGAAGGAAAAAACATATATAAATCGCACTGGAGCCCGGCCAAACTATGAAAAAAACTGTGACTTATAGTCCGAAAAATACGGTAAAATACTTCTTACCATTAATGCGACTTCTCGAACAGGTGGGGTAGAAAACGGATGGATGGATTAAAATACATGAGAATGTTTTATATTTTGAACGTTATTTTTAACTCCAGCGGAATTATTCATTACTTATCGTGTTAAGCAATGTCAGCTAAGATTTATCTGAGAGCCAGATGCAGTCATCAAAAGAGCCACATCTGGCTCGAGAGCCATAGGTTCCCTACCTCTGCTCTGGAGAGACTTCCAGTCTGAGGCATTGCAGGCTCCAGTCCAGACAGAGATGCTGTTGGTCAGCAGGCTCTATAGTGCCTCTGTAGAACGTGGTGAGAATGGGGGGAGGGAGCTGTGCTCTTTTCATCCGACGCAAAAAGTGCATGCGCTGCTGAGCTCTTTTTACAAGAGCTCCGGTGTGTAGGGACCAGGTTATATTGTCAGTTATCAGTCAGTTAGATATCACGTCAGATATGCAACTAAATTGTTTTAGGGGCCACTATTAGTCTTATTTTGCAGTTTCCAGAGAACCAGTGTTCTCTACAGGCGACGTTTGCTTTCGGTATATTTATTTTATTATGAATAAATGAAATTACTTTATTTCGGTCGTATAATCCACTGTTTTTCAACCAATGTGCCGCGGCACACTAGTGTGCCGTGAGATACAGTCTGGTGTGCCGTGGGAGATTATCTAATATCTAGGGGTGTAACGGTACATAAAAATGTAGGTTTGGTACGTACCTCTGTTTAGAGGTCACGGTTCGGTTCATTTTCGGTACAGTAAGAAAAAAACAATATATTTTTGGTTATTTATTTACCAAATTTGTAATCAATGGCATAACATACATACTATTTTATATTGCACTGGTACTGTACGTGACTACAGTACTTTTACTTGTACTGATACTTCTACCATAACTACTGGGACTTATTGTGCAACTTATTGTCGTGTAATTAATGTACATCAGAGCTATTGAAATTGTTTTTTTATTTTTTATTTAGTGTATTAGATTCAGCAACTAGTGTTTGGATCCCACTGTACGCAATATCTGAAGAGCATGGAAAAAAGCATTTCATTGTGGTGTACTCTGCATGTGACGAATAAAACCCTTGAACCTTGATATGCACACAGGGTCCATTGCCAGGGTTAATGTGGTCAACATATATAAAATAAAAACTAAATAAGATAAGGCTCAGAATGGTTTCTTAACAAAACCTTTCTACATATAAAGTGCTTTTTTTGATTGATTGATTGAGACTTTTATTAGTAGATAGCACAGTACAGTACATATTCCGTACAATTGACCACTAACTGGTAACACCCGAATAAGTTTTTCAACTTGTTTAAGTCGGGGTCCATGTTAATCAACATTAAACTGCCTCAAGTTGTTGCTCAGATTAAATAAAATGACAAAAATTTTCTTCTACATATAAAAAGTGCAATAGTAAACAGTTTCAAGTCAACTCAGCCTCAGATTAACGTTTCTTCCCCCCGCCCCCCAGCCTGGCTAACTTGGCAGTAAGAGGATATATGGGCTCATTGTTCTGTCACCATAGAAGTGGGTCAAAATCTAGTTTTTAAAACAATATGGTCTTAAATTTGCTGCTATAAAAACATTTGTTATTGCTTTAGCCCTGCCTGACTCGCTGAGGAGAGGCTGCTTGAATGCGGTGGTGACGCTTAAAATGGGTTAGCATGTTTGATGTGTTGTCAGAAGCAGCTGCTGAACAATGTCTGCAAACCTCCGTCCTCCATTGTTGTATCGCGCAGCCAAAGTGTTCCCAAACGGGAGATCTTAACGAGGCAGGAGGGTCTTCCAGCTCTGGATTTTACATGTTGTCGTAGCCCGGTCGCTGCTAGCATGCCGTGTGTTGTGCCTCGGTGTGGATTGTTTACACAACGTGCGTTACGCTACTTAATATGTCCGTGTGGAAACTCGTTCGGTACAGCTACGAACCGAACCGGAACCCCCGTACCGAAACGGTTCAATACAAATACACGTACCGTTACACCCCTACTAATATCACATATTTGGGTTAAAAAATTTTTTGCAAACCAGTAAATATAGTCTGCAAATGATGTGTTGTTGTTGAGTGTCTAGAGCTCGGCAGAGTAACCGTGTAATACTCTTCCATATTAGTAGGTGGCAGCCGGTAGCTAATTGCTTTGTAAATGCAGGTAAAAAGGTGTCTTATGCTTAAACCAAAATTAAACAAAAGGTGAGTGCCCTTAAGAAAAGGTATTGAAGCTTAGGGAAGGCTATGCAGAACGAAAGTAAAACTGAACTGGCTACAAAGTAAACAAAAACAGAATGCTGAACAATGTCCCTATAAAGAAGGATAAAAACAACTGTAATATTCTTGATTGCTAAAACAAAGTAGATGCGGGAAATATAAGACATGAAACTCAAAAGAGAAAAAGCCACCAAAATAGGAGCGCAAGACAAGAACTAAAACACTACACACAGGAGAACAGCAAAAAACTCAAACTAAGTCAGGGGGTGATGTGACAGGTGGTGACAGTACACCTACTTTGAGACAAGAGCTATATTGATGCATGCTTGGTTATGGTTTAAAGTCATATCCAACAAATGCGACAACGACTTTTTACTGTCAACTGAGTTTATGATTTCGGCTGGTGGTGTGCCTCTGGATTTTTTCAATGCAAAAAATGTGCCTTGGCTCAAAAAAGGTTGAAAAACACTGATATAATCAACCATTTTGTGTGATCAATTTAACAGCACAGCTTATACAGGGTGACAAAAAAAAACGTTCATCAATAAAAATCGAATAACTTCCAAAATGTTATCTAGATTAACACAAAAAATCAGCTACATTAGGTTAAGTGTAAGTAGCAGACATCTCTAAAGTTTCAAGTCTGTACCACAAAAACTCTCTGTTTAACTGGCGCTCAAAAAATGTGCTCTAAATGAGCTCCCCGTTGCTGCAAGCACATTTGGATCCGGCGGGCAAAGTTCTCGATGACCCTCCCACATTCTTCCCTTGGGATCGCTCTTATTGCTGCTGTGATTGCTGCCTTCAGATCAGGGATAGTCTGGGGGTTTTTGCCATACACCCTGTCCTTAAGGTATCCCCACAGATAAAAATCTTGGGCGTTCAAGCCTGGTGTGTGCGGCGACCACTTCGGGTCACACTTGCGACTGATCAGTCGGTCAGGGAAACGATGCTGTAGCCATACCAATGATTCGTTTGAGGTGTGGGGGGTGGCACCATCCTGCCGGAACCACTGGAGGTCCCTGACGACCCCTCTTCGTCGACCAAGTGCTGTCCAGAATTTGCCAAGCACCTGAACATATCGCTCAGTGTTGATTGTCACAAACCGCTCGTTGTCGTCCTCAAACCAGAATGGTCCAATGATGCCATGTTTGGAGATGGCGACCCATGCAGTGCACTTGACAGAGTGTAATGGCCTTTGCAGACAGTACTCAGGGGGTGTGCTACCCCAGAAGATGTTGTTCTTACAGTTCACATGACCTGACAGCAGAAAATGTGCTGTCAAGGAAGTCTGGCGCAGCGTCAATCTTATCGCAAAACCACTGGCACATGATCACTTGTTTCCTCATGTCGGCAGGTGTAAGCTTTTGTTTAATCAGTATCCTGTAAGGATAGAGGTCGCGATCTGCGATCAAAATTCTCCGCACAGACTCCCGGTTCATTCCAAGCTCCTGACTTCGTCGACGCACAGACTTGCGTGGGCTGCGAACAACAGAGTCTCTGACTGCATCAACGTTCTGTGGTGTTCTTGATGATTTCGGTCGTCCAGAGTGTGATTGTCTGTTAGTATCTTTACGATTGAGGTTATTAACAGTCCCATGGGTTCGGAACTTGTTGACCCATCTGTATGTAGATCATTGTGTGGGCAGGAAATTCACGACATCCAAACCGTTCTTTGAATTGCAATTGAGCCGCGTGGATAGAATTCAGCCGAAAATGTCTTTTGTTCAGTAGTCCATGGCATCTCGAAGTTGAAATTTTCTAAACTTTTAGAACATTAATTCTTCTTGGTAAATCTGAAAAATAAAAAGAATTGATTAATTATTTCAAAAGTTATTCAAGTTTAGGTGATGACGCTTTTTTGTCAATCACACACATACACACACACACACAAAAAAAAATGACCGAAAAAGGAATAGGCTGAAACCAAGGCTTATATTTGCCTATCCTATACATTCACTAAAAATTAGATTGCTTGGAACATCAACGTTCAAAAAAATCAATGGTATGAAAGTAATAGTTGCTATATTTTATACTTTTCCATTATTTCACCTTTCAAGGCTTTCTTAAACCTTAACAAAGAACCGCATGTTTTCAACTCATCACTGAGCTTGTTCCACCATTTAACTCCTAAAACTGAAATACATTTGTATTTTATATTATTTTATTAGAGGAGTGCTCTGTTGTTTTTTAAGGACCTTCTGCAACAACAACAACAAAAAATAGTCAAATATATTTAATGACAGACAATACTCTAGTGCGGGGTTCTTGAGCGACGCCGTGGTGGTTTTCATGGAACTTTTTCAAAAATGTATGGAAATGGAAAAAAAAATGGGGTGAAAAATATATTTTTCGTTGTAATATGGTTTCTGTACGAGGACAAACCCAACACAAACTGTTAGAAAGCCCACTGTAATATGTTTCATTTGGCCCTGTGATGCGGTGGCGACTTGTCCAGGGTGTACACCGCCTTCCGCCCGAATGCAGCTGAGATAGGCTCCAGCACCCCCGCGACCCCGAAAGGGACAAGCGGTAGAAAATGGATGGATGGATGATGAGAGTATTTGGCGAGCGCCGTTTTGTCCTACTAATTTCAACAGCCCTTGAACTCACCGTTGTGGGGACTGTGACTCAACAGTTTGTTTACATGTATGACTTTCTCCAACACTGCCACAGAAATATGTGTTTTATAAAGTTAAAAGTTAAAGTACCACTGATAGTCTCACACACACACACACACACACACACACACACACACACACACACACACACACACACCTGGTGTGTGTGTGTGTGTGTGTGTGTGAAATTATCCTCTGCATTTGACCGATCCCCATGTTCACCGCCTGGGAGGTGAGGGGAGCAGTGAGCAACAGCGTTGGCCGCGCTCGGGAATCATTTGGTGATTTAACCCCCAATTCCAACCCTTGATGCTGAGTGCCAAGCAGGGAGGTAATAGGTACCATTTTTATAGTCTTTGGTATGACTCGGCCGGGGTTTGAACTGACGATCTTCCAGTCTCAGGGCGAACACTCTTAACGACAACAGAGCAAAGTAGTAGTAGTTTAAGGACCTTCTGCAACAACAACGAAAAAAATAGTCAAATATATTTAATGACAGACAATACTCTAGTGCGGGGTCAGCAACCTACGGCTCTAGAGCCGCGGCTCAAAAAAAACATTTTGAGCCGTAATCTGTTTTACGGATCAAAACAGATTACTTTTTTGTATTTTTGGTCCAATTCGGCTGTTTCAACGTTTTGGGTTGCCTAACCCTGCTCTAGTGCTTTTAAGAATCTGCTGAAAAAAACTTGAGTTTCACAAGTTTTTGATCTGAACTAGCTAGTTCAGGGGTCGGCAACCCAAAATGTTGAAAGAGCCATATTGGACCCAAAATACAAAAAGAAAATCTGTCTGGAGCCGTGAAAAATTAAAAGCCTTATATAAGTGTTATAATGAAGGCAGCACATGATGTAAGTGTCTATATTAGCTATATTAGCCTACTATCAAAATGACTGTGTCGCAGGCTGACGCAAATCTTTGTTGAGAGAAATATTGAAATTTTGTATTTATTCTACACATTTTTGCAACATTCGAAATCATTAGTAAAATGGAGGCTTCTCAGAGGATGAGATAATTTGTGGAAATTACTGGCTTAGAAATGTCAAAGGTATAGATATGTGTGTCCAAGTTAAATGAAACGGCAGACTGTCTTCTTCTAATGGATTTATTACAATCTTTGCAAGGTGGGTAACGTTTGCTGTGGTCTATAACGGCACACAAACAACTATCAGAAATGCAGCCAATATTACATACAGATAATGTGTTATGGGACCTGCAAATATAAATTTAATTAAGAGGATTTAAAGGAAATGAAATGAGCTCAAATATACCTACAAACGAGGCATAATGATGAAATATGTACATACAGCTATCCTAAATAGCATGTTATCATCGATTTGCTTGCAGTAATGCAGTGATCAAATATGCCTGGTTAGCACTCCAACAAGTCAATAACATCAACAAAGCTCACCTTTGTGCATTCACGCTCAGCATACAAAGTTTGGTGGACAAAATTAGACAAAGAAGGAGTGGCATAAAACACGTCTTAGAAAGTCAGAAAAAGTTGTACATGTAAACAAACTACGGTGAGTTCAAGGACCGCCAAAATTAGCAGGACAAAACGGCGCTCGCCAAATAGTCTCTAATCACTGAAGCAGGTTTAATATAAACAGTGTGATTTCTAACAATTAGGGAGGTTTGTGTCATGTTTGTCCTCCTACAGAAACCATATTCCATCCATCCATTTTCTACCGCTTATTCCCTTTTGGGAACAAAAAATATATTTTTCCCTAATTTTTATCCATTTTTCATACATTTTTGAAAAAGCTCCAGAGAGCCTCTCGGCGAGCTCATGCGGCTTTAGAGCCGCGTGTTGCCGACCCCCGAGCTAGTTGGCAAATAGCAAGTTGGCAACTAGCGCGCCAATCACTAACTGGCAAATGGCATGTTACTCGCTAGTTGGCGTGTGTCTGTGTGAGAGACCGTGAGAAAACTGCAAAATATGCACATTTTACAGTCACCTATGACATTATAACAGGGCTAATGTTAGCATATGTGCAGCTAAAACATACAAAACATCTATAACTTACTGCAACATGTTTTCTCTAGTTTGAAGTGGAATTATTGTAGGCTGAAATGTGAACATTTACTAACACAGATGAGAGCGCTTGATTTAACTGCTCTTTTCTATAGTTTGCAAGTAAACATTGAAGAATTGTGCTGCCTCGTTTGACTGCGAGTCGCTGTCGTTTTCTTCATTACTGCAGGCCCAAAATGGTGTAATATATCACTTTACACACCAATAGTTTTTTGTGCAGTCATGTGACTGTCAGGCTCTGTTTACATTTGTCAAATTGAGTCAAACTTCACTAGTGTATAGGTTGGATTGGTGAAAGAAATGTAAAAGTATAAAAAAAACATACATACTTGCAAGCAGAAATCAATGTTTTGGGCTGGGTTTTTGGCAAGGACTTCAGATATGACACATATTACGATAATTGAGTCACAATACAATACAGTATTGCGATATACAGTACAGGCCAAAAGTTTGGACACACTTTCTCATTTCAATGCGTTTTCTTCATTTTCATGACTATTTACTTTGTAGATTGTCACTGAAGGCATCACAAATATGACACCTGTGAAGTGAAAACTATTTCAGGTGACTACCTCTTGAAGCTCATTGAGAGAATGCCAAGAGTGTGCAAAACAGTAATCAGAGCAAAGGTTTGTTATTTTGAAGAAACTAGAAATTAAAACATTTTTTCAGTTATTTCACCTTTTTTTTTAAGTACATAACTCCACATGTGTTCATTCATAGTTTTGATGCCTTCAGTGACCATCTACAATGTAAATAGTCATGAAAATAAAGAAAACGCATTGAATGAGAAGGTGTGTCAAAACGTTTGGCCTGTACTGTATATTATGATACTCGAAATAGTTCACTGATGTACAAGTTGTATATATGTACACTATGTGACAGTAATATTTCATTGGACAAACTGAGTTGAAAAACAATGTAATTCAAATGATACATTTTAATTTATTGCATTTTCACAAAGGTGGATCAAGTTTTTAAATGTAAAAAAAACATATATTTTAATTCTTAACTGTCCACTTCCTCTACTGCCTTGCTCACCACTCGGGATGTAACAATTTCTTATAACGGTTCTTGTTCCTAAAATTATAACGTTCAGCATTATTATCGCAGTACTGTTGAACGCTCAAAAAGTACTTATACACACTGAAATATTTTGACCAAGTTATTTACAAAATACAAAACCAGTGAAGTTGGCACGTTGTGTAAATCGTAAATAAAAACAGAATACAATGATTTGCAAATTATATATAAATAAATTATAAATTATATTCAATTGAATGGACTGCAAAGACAAGATATTTGATGTCTGAACTGAGTAACGTAATTTTTTGGGGCAAATAATCATTAACTTAGAATTTAATGGCAACAACACATTGCAAAAAAGTTGGTACAGGGGCATTTTTACCACAGTGTTACATGGCCTTTCCTTTTAACAACACTCAGTAAACTTTTGGGAACTAAGGAGACCAATTTTTGAAGCTTTTCAGGTGGATTTTTTTCCCATTCTTGCTTAATGTACAGCTTAAGTTGTTCAACAGTCCGGGGTCTCCGTTGTCAAATTTTAGGCTTCATAATGCGCCACACATTTTCAATGGGAGACAGGTCTGGACTACAGGCAGGCCAGTCGAGTACCCGCACTCTTTTACTATGAAGCCACGCTGTTATAACACGTGGCCTGGCATTGTCTTGCTGAAATAAGCAGGGGCGTCCATGATAACATTGCTTGGATGGCAACATATGTTGCTCCAAAACCTGTATGTACCTTTCAGCATTAATGGTGCCTTCACAGATGTGTAAGTTACCCATGCCTTGGGCACTAATACACCCCCATACCATCACAGATGCTGGCTTTTGAACTTTGCGCATAGAACAATCCGGATGGTACTTTTCCTATTTGGTCCGGAGGACACGACGTCCACAGTTTCCAAAAACAATTCGAAATGTGGACTCGTCAGACCACAGAACACTTTTCCACTTTGCATCAGTCCATTTTATATGAGCTCGGGCCCAGCGAAGCCGGCAGCGTTTCTGGGTGTTGTTGATAAATGGCTTTCGCTTTGCATAATAGAGAAACTTGCACTTACAGATGTAGCGACTAACTGTAGTTACTGACAGTGGGTTTCTGATGTGTTCCTGAGCCCATGTGGTGATATCCTTTACACACTGATGTCGCCTTTTGATGCAGTACCGCCTGAGGGATCCAAGGTCACGGGCATTCAATGTTACGTGCAGTGATTTCTCCAGATTCTCTGAACCTTTTGATTATATTACAGACCTTAGATGGTGAAATCCCTAAATTACTTGCAATAGCTCGTTGAGAAATGTTGTTCTTAAGCCGTTCGACAATTTGCTCACGCATTTGTTCACAAAGTATTTAAAATATTTGCAAAAAATAACAAAGCTTTCCAGTTTGAACATTAAGTATCTTGTCTTTGCAGTCTATTCAATTGAATATAGGTTGAAAAGGATTTGCGAATCATTGTATTCTAGGGTTTTTTGTAGTTACAATTTACACAACATGCCAACTTCACTGGTTTTGGGTTTTGTAAATGTAGATCAATACTACCCAGATCTGGGCCCCATGGTTTAATTTTTAATCTTATAGACAGTCAAAATAAAAAAAAAAGTGGCAAAATGTTGTCCAAAAACCGAGGTACTGGTGTAGTTTTATTTTATAGAACATGTTGAAGGATAATTAATAAAATAGCAGCCGGCAAAGATCTCACCTGGGCCGCACTTTGAACACGCAATCCGTTAACTTTGCCCCGGTCGTTTCAGTACACAAAAGAGTCACATGTAATATTAGCGTATTTGACTCTTATCCAAGACTATTTCACTGCTTCCCCAGTCCGCTGTGGGCCTTCTTCCCAGACATAATAAGTAGGTTTCCCAAAGAAGAGCATGTTTTTATAAATTGGTAGTGGCTGCTATTTAAGTCTCAGATTGCTCCGACCTCTCACTGTGGATTGTAAATTCTGTGGTGGGATTTATTCCAAGCAGGCCTGGAAGCAGAGTGAAAGCGAGGAGCAGTGTGGAACACTTTTAGTCTTGACCCATGTCATGACACTCTTCCATGCATGCAAGAGGGAGGCTGGCTGTAAAAAGATTAAAATAAGTAAGCCAAATCTTTTAGGATTGTGGTAGAAGTTTACAGTTTGGACATAAAGGCGGAATGACATATAAATATGATGTTGACTCATGCTTTTAAACTGTTGGATTGAGTTGTCTTTTTGGTTCACCGTGTTCTTGGCTCCCTCTGCTCTATTCATATTGGATATCAGTCTGATATCAGTTAAAATTACAAGTATTGGATTAAGGCACTTGAAAGTAAAATGTGTGATACAAACTCAGATACAAACAGTCCTGAATTGAAATGCAATTCAATTTTGAAAATAGAAAACATGCGCATATAAATTGCCATTTAGAAAATATGGTGCGCATTAAAATTTTATTTACCGTATTTTTCGGAGTATAAGTCACTCCGGAGTATAAGTCGCACCGGCCGAAAATGCATAATAAAAAAGGAAAAAAACATATATAAGTCGCACAGGAGTAGGGTTGTCCCGATCCGATATTTGGATCGGATCGGCCGCCAATGTTTGCCAAAAAATGCGTATCGGCAAGGCATGGGAAAATGCCGATCCAGATCCAGTTAAAAAAAAAAAATCCGGTCCGTGTTTTCCAACGCACCGATTTAAATAATACATTCCACTTTTCTGCTGCTCCCTAATTTCCGTTCCGCATTTTCCAGCACACCTTCAACACATCCACAGGTCTGTGTCCTAACCGTTAAGACGGCCATGTGAATTAAAAGTTACCGGTAAAAATGTCAGCTGTCACAGACAACAAGCGCAGCTTCTACATACGTCACATACTGTCGCGTCATACGTCACATACGTATACGCCCTCAGAAAGAGGTAGCAGCATGGCTAACGTTAGCTGTGATGCTAGCGCAGCCGTGCGAGTGGTAATACGAATGAAGGAAGAATTAATTAATTCCCCCAAAAAACAGCAGGGTGTCCATCGTCTGGCGGTGGTTTGGCTTCAAGTGGGAATATGTCAAACAGACAACTGTAATTTGTCAAGTGTGGAGCAAAAGCGTTGCTATAAAAAGTAGCATTACTGCTAATATGTAGCATCTTTTGAAAAGTCCCCTGCTAGAGGATGAAGAGTGTTTGAAACTCCGCACGTCAACATCTCCATTCGGTGCCACACGCCCACACCATCAAAATGCCGAGGCAAACATTTCCAGATCAACACCGTATTTTAGTTGTGATTTCCTTCTCTGCATGAAAGTTTAAAAATAGCACATATTAATGCAGTATGAAGAAGAATGTTTTAACGTAGACACATAGAATCATCATACTGCTATGATTATATGCATCAAGTGTTCATTCAAGGCTAAGGCAAAATATCGAGATATATATCGTGTATCGCGATATGGCCTTAAAATATCGCGATATTAAAAAAAGGCCATATCGCCCAGCCCTAGTTCAATGATGCCATTTCTGTTTGTCATGTATCATTTTGTCTATTTTGTGTTTATCCTTGAATAAACAGGTCAGTTCTTGTTACCAACCATTGTGTATTATTCAAACTCACCTAATTCAGCTGGCTAGTTCTTATCAAGAGTACTAAAACCCTTTTCAACATGAATCTGACAACTAAGTAGGCTAAATAACTTTAAACTTTAATACATGCTCGGATAGGCCAGTATCAGTATCGGATCGGAAGTGCAAAAACAACATCGGTATCGGATCGGAAGTGCAAAAACCTGGATTGGGACATCACTACACTGGAGTATAAGTCACATTTTTTGGGGAAATTTATTTGATAAAACCCAACACCAAGAATAGACATTTGAAAGGCAATTTAAAATAAATAAAGAATAGTGAACAACAGGCTGAATAAGTGTACGTTATATGAGGCATAAATAACCAACTGAGAACGTGCCTGGTATGTTAACGTAACATATTATGGTAAGAGTCATTCAAATAACTATAACATACAGAACATGCTATACGTTTACCAAACAATCTGTCACTCCTAATCGCTAAATCCCATGAAATCTTATACGTATAGTCTCTTATGTGAATGAGCTAAATAATATTATTTGATATTTTACGGTAATGTGTTAATAATTTCACACATAAGTCTCTCCTGAGTATAAGTCGCACCCCCGACCAAACTATGAAAAAAACTGCGACTTATAGACCGGAAAATACGGTAGAAAATATAAACCATGGAAATCCAAATTTAATTTAGAAAATTCAAACGCATCTAAATGTCATTCTAAAAATATATATCGTGTGCCGCCAGCGTCCAGAATCCGGCCCGCGGGAAGTCCCAAGTTAAAAAATTTTTTTTTTTTTTTTTATTGCTATAATTTTTTTAAATCTGTCCTTTCTAATCCATTTTCTACCACTTGTTACTCTCTTGCCAAATTGTTTTAACCTAATGCAGTGCGGCCCACTAGTCAAAAAGTTTGGGGACCCATGATATACACTGTGTGCATGTAAATTTAATTTAGAAACATTTTAATTTATTTTTAAAACTGAAAATGCTCTCTGTGCCTTGGTCACATGGCAAATTTACAATAAAGATTCTTGAATCTTGAATAATCTGTGCAAATCTAAATTCATTTTGAAAATCTAAACTGTGCGCATCTAAATGTAGTTTTAAAGGGGAACATTATCACCAGACCTATGTAAGCGTCAATATATACCTTGATGTTGCAGAAAAAAGACCATATATTTTCACAACGTGACGTCACATCGGGAAGCAATCCGCCATTTTCTCAAACACCGAGTCAAATCAGCTCTGTTATTTTCCGTTTTTTCGACTGTTTTCCGTACCTTGGAGACATCATGTCTCGTCGGTGTGTTGTCGGAGGGTGTAACAACACAAACAGGGACGGATTCAAGTTGCACCAGTGGCCCAAAGATGCGAAAGTGGCAAGAAATTGGACGTTTGTTCCGCACACTATACCGACGAAAGCTATGCTACGACAGAGATGGCAAGAATGTGTGGATATCCTGCGACACTCAAAGCAAATGCATTTCCAACGATAAAGTCAAAGAAATCTGCCGCCAGACCCCCATTGAATCTGCCGGAGTGTGTGAGCAATTCAGGGACAAAGGACAGTTTGTTCCCGCAGACGAGCGAGCTAAACCCCCTGGATGTCTTGGCTCACACCGTCCCTTTGGCCACCGAAGATGATCAAGATTCCCTGGCCTGCTGACATCAACTCCAAAACTGGACAGATCAGCTTTCAGGAAAAGAGCGCGGATGAGGGTATGTCTACAGAATATATTAATTGATGAAAATTGGGCTGTCTGCACTCTCAAAGTGCATGTTGTTGCCAAATGTATTTCATATGCTGTAAACCTAGTTCATAGTTGTTAGTTTCCTTTAATGCCAAACAAACACATACCAATCGTTGGTTAGAAGGCGATCACCGAATTCGTCCTCGCTTTCTCCCGTGTCGCTGGCTGTCGTGTCGTTTTCGTCGGTTTCGCTTGCATACGGTTCAAACCGATATGGCTCAATAGCTTCAGTTTCTTCTTCAATTTCGTTTTCGCTGCCTGCCTCCACACTACAACCATCCGTTTCAATACATTCGTAATCTGTTGAATAGCTTAAGCCGCTGAAATCCGAGTCTGAATCCGAGCTAATGTCGCTATAGCTTGCTGTTCTTTCCGCCATGTTTGTTTGTGTTGGCTTCACTATGTGACGTCACAGGAAAATGGACGGGTGTTTATAACGATGGTTAAAATCAGGCACTTTGAAGCTTTTTTTAGGGATATTGTGTGATGGGTAAAATTTTGAAAAAAACTTCGAAAAATATAATAAGCCACTGGGAACTGATTTTTAATGGTTTTAACCATTCTGAAATTGTGATAATGTTCCCCTTTAAGAATATAAAACATGTGCATCTAAATTAATTTTTTAAATGATAAGCCGTGCGCATCTAAATTTGATTTTGAAGATAAAAAACATGAAGCTTTTTAATTCAACTTGAATCTGGTCTGATCATGAGCTTTTAAATTCAATTTGAATCTGGCCTGATCATGTGCCCAAATTCCCTCCAGGGATTTTGGCCCGAAACAACCGTATAGAGTGTTTGTGCCAGGCCCTATTTGCTGGGCACGCTTGGAAGCCCTGTTACCCACAGTACTATAAGTTGTACATGGGCATACCTGCTTTTGCAAGTAGATGAACTTAAACAGCAACAGCAACAAGTAAGTGGTAAATGGGTGGATAGGGCTTTGTATGCTGCACCCCTGGACAGAGAGATGTCAGGAACACGTCCCTTATACAGTTATACACACTATATTCAATATTAAATACTTACGCGGTGTACTGCTTTTGGTAAATGGTAAATGGGTTGTACTTGTAT
Organism: Nerophis lumbriciformis; assembly: GCF_033978685.3. Lineage (NCBI taxonomy): Eukaryota > Metazoa > Chordata > Actinopteri > Syngnathiformes > Syngnathidae > Nerophis > Nerophis lumbriciformis. The sequence continues at coordinate 28,045,391 of NC_084567.2, read as the reverse complement.
AGCACATTTCTACCTTTTTTTAAGGAACTCAAAGCGCTTTGACACTATTTCCACATTCACCCATTCACACACTCACACATTCACACACTGATGGCGGGAGCTGCCATGCACGGCGCTAACCAGGCCCATCAGGAGCAAGGGTGAAGTGTCTTGCTCAAGGACACAACGGACGTGACTAGGATGGTAGAAGGTGGGGATTGAACCAGTAACCCTCAGATTGCTGGCACGGCCACTCTCCCGACTTCGCCACGGCGTCCCCTTTTGTAGCATTTGACGTCATCCATTCCACAGCCACTGTTTTTTAAGGAGGTCTTGTTGAAAAATCACAGCCTCTTTTATTTACACTGATCCAAACAGTTTCAGATGGTGAAAGCTCAATCTTGACTTCTGGGGGGCGGTATGGCGTAGTGGGTAGAGCGGCCGTGCCAGAAACCTGAGGGTTGCAGGTTCGCTCCCCGCCTTTTGACATCCAAATCGCTGCCGTTGTGTCCTTGGGCAGGACACCTCACCCTTGCCCTCGGTGCCGCCCACACTGGTGAATGAATGATGAATGAATGATAGGTGGTGGTTGGAGGGGCCGTAGGCGCAAACTGGCAGCCTTGCCTCCCCGTCAGTCTACCCCAGGGCAGCTGTGGCTACAAATGTAGCTTACCACCACCAGGTGTGAATGAATGATGGGTTCCCACTTCTCTGTGAGCGCTTTGAGTATTTAACAATAAAAAAGCGCGATATAAAATCTAATCTATTATTATTGACTTTGGGAGGTTTGAGATGTCTTAATGTCGTTAAAATCTTGTAGCTCCACTTGGTTTCTCTCAGCTTTCATTTACATTCCTACTGGTGAATTGATCTGTCTGGTGACCTCACTTGATGTTTGTTGTTGTCGATGACAATGGTGTCGTCTCAAAAACGTTGGATGATGCTTTTCTCAGGTGGATCGAATACGTTTCTGTTTAGTTATCTCATCAGAGACTTTGTTTTTGTGACCTTGTCTATACAATACCTTTATTTCTGAGTTGATGGGATTTATGAGCTGAGTCGTTATCCTAAAAAGAGCTGATTTTATTTATGTTGTTGATGTCGTAGATGTCGTGGGGGAAACGGACGTTGTGATGCATTTTTTTAATTAATGCGCCTCATATGCTTAAAATAATCAAAATAGCGTATTTTCCGGAACATAGGGCGCACCGAATTGTAAGGCGCACTGCCAATGAATGGTCTATTTTCGATCTTTTTTCATATATAAGGCGCACCGGATTTTAGGGCGCATTAAAGGAGTCTTTTTTTTTTTTTTCTAAATTGAAAACACTTCCCTGTGGTCTACATAACATGAAATAGTGGTAATTTGGTCAAAATGTTGCATAAATTATGTTTTACAGATCATTTTAAAGCTGCTTTCTGACAGTCGCTTTAGGATGCGCCGTTTTGTTGGCGGTCTTATTTACGTGGCTCACCTTCGGCAGCGTCTTCTCCTCGTCATCTTTGTTGTAGCGGTGTAGCGTGCAAGAACGGGAGTTGAAGAAGTGTCAAAAGATGGAGCTAACTGTTTTAATGACATTCAGACTTTATTAAATCAATAACGCAGCAGCATCTCCTCATCCGTGGCTCACTAGTGCAACAACGCCGGAAATGTGTCCCGTGAAAAACCGTCCGACTGGAACTCTCTAATAACTAAAGTTCCTTGGGTGAATAATGTAAACTCACTACACCGGTATGTTTTAGCGCTTACATGGCGAGTTTACTGACAGATATAAGTAGGAACTTTACACTACTTTATATTAGAAATGGCAACAGCGGAGGATTAATGTCACGTAACAAGAAGATAGAGAAAAAGAAGAAGCTTATTGACTACGGTGTTGGCACTGACTACAAGGCGGACACGTGCAAATTTTCAGGACTTATGCAGTTCCCAAATACAGATCGGCAGGTACCAGAAGGTAAGAAAAGTTGGTTTTGCTAAATTTTGCGAAACAAAACGGCAGATAATGTCTCACCTTATACACACACCATAATAATACTCGTATGTTGAAGCACAGTACAATCCATCAAGTGGTGCGGCTTCATAGCTTACCCAAGTCGTATTAAAACATTTTGATAGATTTTTGAGCGCCGTGTGTAATGGTCTGTATTTTCAATGGAACATATAAAATGTTGTTGTTGTTTACTTGAGTCATATTGCAGTCCATCAACTGGTCACACTTATCATTACACCATGTACCAAACCAAATTGCTTTGAGGTCAGTAAGCAAAACCAGAATTATTCTGTACATTTGGCGCACCGGGTTATAAGGCGCACTGTCCGGTTTTGAGGTAAAAAAAAGGATTTTAAGTGCGCCTTATAGTCCGGAAAATACGGTACTAAAATAATAAATGTTGTTACTACATTGCATATATACTTACATTATATATCTAAAACCTTAATGGAGGTTTTTGGACGTTTTTGAAGGGCTTTATAGGCAGAAAAGAGCATTTCCCATAGGCTCCATTGTCAGCGGACTTTTGATCGCATTTATTTACTATTTATAATACAATTTTTAAAAAAAACGTCCGTTGTCATGTCTTTCATAATGATTGTGAACGATAGGGGTAAAACGATTAGTTGATATCGTCGACAAATGTCGACAATAAAATTTGTGGCCCACAATTATAATTGTCGACAATGGTTGTGACGTCATCATTGCGGTTTTTCCAGGCGGAAGCAGGTCCGCATCGCCACGCACTAAAACATCGGCAGTGATAACATGTAATGTGTGAGAACATTTCCTCTTAGTCTTGTTAAAAACATGAATACCTTGCTCATTTTGCAAAGCGGACTTTGTTTTTATGTGATACGCAAGCCCGGGTTTCCCCCGAAACTGCTAAGATACCTGTGGCGGTGGGGGGTGTGGTTATTAGCGGGGTCAGAATGACATTGGATAATTTGCATAATTTGCTATAATGATAGGCTCCAGCACCCCCTGCGACCCCGAACAGGACAAGCGGTAGGAAATGGATGGATGGATGGATATTTTTTTCTTAAAAAACGCTAAAAATGTATATATACATTTAAAACAAATCTGTTATTATTAATTAGGCCTAAGATTTTTTTTTATCGCTTTGCCATATTTTCAATTGTTGCTCCATTTCGTACAGTGTACTTTGTTGAGATGTTTTCAAGTGTTGACAGACTTTTAATGGCTTTTTTAAAATTAAAAACAACGAGCAACAAATCTAGCATCATCTTCTGGTGTTATTATAGGATGTAGTCGTGTTTATAGACTCTACTTCTGTTTAGAGACTCTACTATTGCAACAACACATCATCAGTAGGGTAAAACTAACTTGTCTCACGACGGTCTAAACAAAGTTCACGTTCCCTATTAGCTGCAGAGAACATGACGTCACACTTGCTCGAGTTGGACATTCTCTTCTTAAAAGTCGCTACTGTCCTCTCGAAATTGGCACATTTTGGTATATCTGCAATATATACAGTACAGGCCAAAAGTTTGGACACACCTTCTCATTTCAATGCGTTTTCTTTATTTTCATGACTATTTACATTGTAGATTGTCACTAAATGCATCAAAACTGACACCTGGGAGGTGAAAACCCTTTCAGGTGACTACCTCTTGAAGTTCATCGAGAGAATGCCAAGAATGTGCAAAACAGTAATCACAGCAAAGGGTGGCTATTTTGAAGAAACTAAAATATAAAACATGTTTTCAGTTATTTCACTTTTTTTGTTAAGTACATAACTCCACGTGTTCATTCATAGTTGTGATGCCTTCAGTGACAATCTACAATGTAAATAGTCATGAAAATAAAGAAAATGCATTGAATGAGAAGGTGTGTCCAAACTTTTAGCCTGTACTGTATATATAAAAGATCACATCCACATCACAGACATGCTGACAACTACAGGTTGGGAATCTTTAAGCTCCTCACGATTTGATTACGATTTACTATTCAGGAGCTACGATTCGATTAAAAATGAATTATTAATGCATCTATAATTTATATATAGATGCAGTTATACATTTATTTTCCATCCATCCATCCATCCATCTTCTTCCGCTTATCCGAGGTCGGGTCGCGGGGGCAGCAGCCTAAGCAGGGAAGCCCAGACTTCCCTCTCCCCAGAGTTTATAACTTGCAACATTTAAAAAACAGTGCATTTGTAATAAGAAACAGTTAATTAATTACCATTACATTAATTATGTTGTATTAACTAGAACATAAGTGCACTATAATAAAGGAGCTGATCGGATCGCTCTCTGAGGTGACTTGCTGCATCCAGCCAAATTTTAGAATTGATCTGCATTACATTATTTACAATAAATGAAATCGATTATCGATAATTGACGTTTACTAATCGATTTTATCATCGTCCATGTCCAAATTGCGACAGATCTAAAAATCGATTATTTCCCCCACCCATACTGACAACGCTCCAGACAATGGTGTGCGTTTTGTTTACATCCGGTTTTGGTAGAGCGGTTTTCGGTGATCTAGTTTTCGGTACATCACTTCTCAATAGTGCACACATACCGGTAATAGGCTATGTATCAATTCATACTGTAATGACCAGCTAATGTTAATGTTTTATGTTCGTTTGGTTTGAATTTGATGTTAGTTTTTCCGATGTTTACAAACACACCGTCCGTGCCTGAAAGCTACCGGTAATTGGCGGAGAATGAGGAAGTGTTGTTGTGTGTGTTGAAAGTGTTTGCACGGCAGGTAAAACCTGTTAGAATTAGATTAGATTTTAGATTAGATTTAGTTTTATTGGTCCCCTTGGGGAAATTCATTGTGCCGTTTGTTATCATAAGATTGGTAATAAAAGTAAAAAGCGTCGGACTTTGTGTGATTTCTTCTGGGGGCTACAATATACATTATATTTCATTTGTTTTCAAGTTAAAAAAAAAAGTATGTTCAAGGTGTGACGGTTATAAAAATGCAGTTGCAGCGCGCCACATTTACTTACATTAGGGGAAACTCTGCAGGCATTTAATGCAGAGGCATAATGTCGGACATCAAGAGGGAGGATGCGGTCTGAGTCTCGGTAAAAGTGTTAGCTTATGCCTTTCTAGCTAGCTAACGTGTGAGAAGAAGTTGTGTGAAAAATAATTAACTATCATTTCAGCCAAAGTCAGCCAGCTGAACTTGGTCGACATCAATTCAAGTACGTATTAAAGCAGCGTCAATTTACAATGCCTTTAAAAAAAAAAAAAAGGGCACAATAACAAACGCGAACCACACACACACTGCAAAAACTGTAATCTAAGTAAGATTAAATATCTCAAATAAGGGTGATATTTGCTTACTTTCTGTCTGATAAGATAATTCTTCTCAATAAGCAGATTTTATGTTAGTGTTTTACTTGTTTTAAGGGTTTTGGTCCTAAATGATCTCAGTAAGATATTACAGCTTGTTGCTGAGATTTGATGACCTATATTGAGTAAAACATGCTTGAAACTAGAATAGCAACTGTTGCAAAGCTGTGTCATCAACACTCACAAGTATAAAACTGCTTTTTCAAAGTAAAATTTTTTTATTTCAAGCATGAAATAAAAAATCAGGACTTTGATACAATTGTGTCTCATAATTTTAAAACAGATGACAGCCAAATGGACTTTGCTGTTTTATTTTCAATGAAGCAATAGAAAATACGTACTCATATAGTAGTACAGTGGGCACAGTACAGTAAACTGACAGTTAATATTTAAACATTTAACATGTGACATTTCAAACTATTTTGAACAGAAATAGTTCATGCACATTCAGATAAATTCTTCAAAATTACAATAAAAACAAATTTGGTCGAGGGCCGGGCTGTAAATATATATATATATATATATACATATATATATATATATATATATATATATATATATATATATATTCCTTGCGCACTAATTGACTGAAAGAGCACGCACTTGGCGCGATGATGTCATGTTATCGATGGGAAAATGCAAGAAATGTAATGCCGAGCGCATATCATTATGTCAAGATAATGGCACAAGCATTTACTTAATTTAAGAATATTTTTCAACATATTGACAAAAAAGGTCTCATAATTGTTTTTTCTATTAAAAAAAGTGCACTTGTTATTAGTGAGAAAATACTTATTTTAAGGTAATTTTTGGGTTCGTTGAGGTTAGCTAATTTTACTTGTTTTGGAAAGTCTTGACAAGCCGAATTTTCTTGTTCTATTGGCAGATAATTTTGCTTAGTTCAAGTAAAATGCCCCTAACTTTTGTATATTTTTTTTCTTGTTTTTAAACACTGACTTTTGGCAGTGCACACACACACACACACACACACACACACACACACACACACACACACACACACACACACACACACACACACACACACGCGCACAGAGACAGATATGCACCAATGCAGACGTATCATAAGATTAAACATACAATCTATTAAATAGCCAACATTTTAAGAATTAATCAAAGATACAATTTTACACATTGAGTCTATTATTAGAGTGTTAAAATCTGCAAAAAAATTATACGGTCATATGACTCTGGTAATTTGACCAGAGTCATATGAATATTGACAAATATGGAGTGCAGCAGCTCAGGAAATGATTACCGTGCATTCATTTTTTGTTCAGTACATTTACATTTTGTTTTATTTTTGGTTCTGCAGTGCCTCAGTGTAGAGGCCAGCTCTTTGCGGCCCCTGGAGTTTTGTTCATCGCATGGTCACATTTGGGAATGTTGAGTCACATAGTGGTCATATGTCCGCACTGGTAGTTCGTAAGCTGTTAAACTTCCATTTTTTTGTTTTAGAGAAGTGTTTTGTATCTTGATTGGCTGGACCAGCAAGAGGGTGGATTATTATTTATCGTTGAAGCAGCAGGTGTAACAGTAGTTTTGACTTTATGGATTATTTTGGAGTCTTTCTATATATATATATATATATATATATATATATATATATATATATATATATATATATATATATTATATATATATATATATATACTGTAATTTCTACTACAGAAGGAGGCGGTTGTTAAGCATAGCTGCCGAGAAGCAATCTCCTCTGTGTGCTTGTGTATGTTTATGTGTGTGTCTGTGTTTGTCAACTTTTATTAGATTGATGAAACGTGGCATCACAGTGAGGCGGTGGTTGGGATGTCTGCCTTGCAGTCTGAAGATCTGAGTCCATTGGAACATCCCTTAGTAGAATTTTTCTTTGTATGCTCTCTGTAATTGACAAGCGGTTATAGAAAATGGATGATGGATTAAATGTGGAAATTAGATCAAGCGTAACCACAGTAAATGTTTCGAAACGAAGATTTTCTTTTCAGTGTATCTTGCAATAATCTCCCAGACAGACCCAGAACAAAAATAAAATTGCATGAAAATATATTTTTGTACATTTGTCAATTATCTTCCTTATTTAAAATGTCCACTCTTTCTAGTAGAGTATGCTTTTATTTAGTTTAGTTGTCACTGCATTCTTTTTACTCAGTCCTGCTTTGTCAGCGCTAGTCTTCCTGCTTTCCCACTTTGTCTGCCTCCCTATTTCCTGTTGTCCCTTCCATAAACGGATCACAGTCTACGCTGTCTGCTGCTGACTGCGCCAAACACATTGATTGGCTCTTTTTTCCACGGTTGGAACGTGGGAAAGACACAGTTCGCTTCCATTGGTTCCTTGGGCAGACTGTTGAGGGATGATGCAGCTGTAAAACTGGGTCAAGCACTGGTGACGCGTCCTGGGAGAATGGAAACTCTGATTAATTGATCAGTTAAAAGAAATGAAATTTAAGTTATTAACCTTTCCTCACATACTATTGGTCCACACACTATTGGTCCCACCAATGCTGACACATGTTTTCCAGTTATTTCTTGCATTCCGTGTTTCATTTTATGGTTGGAAAGCTGTCAAAGTCGGAGGGTGCAAGGCTGGGAGAGTCAAGGTTGTGAGGAAGAATTTCGTAGCCTTGCCTCCCCGTCTGGGTAAAAAATATGAGCGGCAATGTTTTGCGAGATTTTTTGGTCAGCATGGGACTCTTACTTTTGATGCCCCGCTACCTCCTGCAATGAAGCATAATAAATGTCCCTCTAATTGTAAGGGTTGTCTTAGAATAGTAGTCCGATTTGACTATCAACCACAGTTAGATCATCAAACATTGAACCCCCCTCCTTCCTCCGTATGAAAGAGATGAGTCCTGTTACAAACACCTAGATGTTTTTGTGTATGTAAATATTGTAGCTTTGGTTAAAAGGATGACGAGGATGTGGTCGATTAACGAGCTGTGTTTAGATTTTTTTTAGTAAATCTGCTAAATGTTCTATCCATTGGATAGCATACATTCATTCAGCTGTATAAAGGCTGCACAAGCTGATGATTCTTAAATAAGTACAAACCCCAAAACCAGTGAAGTTGGCACGCTGTGTAAATCGTAAATAAAAACAGAATACAATGATTTGCGAATCCTTTTCAACCTATATTCAATTGAATAGACTGCAAAGACAAGATACTTAACGTCCGAACTGGAAAACTTTATTTTTTGCAAATATTAGCTCATTTGGAATTTGATGCCTGCAACATGTTTAAAAAAAGCTGGCACAAGTGGCAAAAAAGACTGATAAAGTTGAGGAATGCTCATCAAACACTTATTTGGAACATCCCACAGGTGAACAGGCTAATTGGGAACAGGTGGGTGCCATGATTGGGTATAAAAGCAGCTTGCATGAAATGCTCAGTCATTCACAAACAAGGATGGGGCGAGGGTCACCACTTTGTGAACAAATGCGTGAGCAAATTGTCGAACAGCTTAAGAACAACATTTCTCAACGAGCTATTGCAAGCAATTTAGGGATTTCACCATCTACAGTCCGTAATATCATCAAAAGATTCAGAGAATCTGGAGAAATCACTGCACATAACATTGAATGCCCGTGACCTTGGATCTCTCAGGCGGTACTGCATCAAAAAGCGACATCAGTGTGTAAAGGATATCACCACATGGGCTCAGGAACACTTCAGAAAAACACTGTCAGTAACTACAGTTGGTCAATACTTAGACTTAGACTTCCTTTTTATTGTCATTCAAATTTGAACTTTACAGCACAGATAAGAACAAAATTTCATTACATAAGCTCATGGTAGTGCAGGATAAAAAAGCAATAAGGTGCATATATAAATAAATAAATATATATAAATTATATATATATATATATATATATATATATATATATATATATATATAAAATAAATATATATAAATATATATAAATAAATAAATAGATTACTGTACAGATAAATATATTGCACTTTTTCACATGCGTCCACGTTTATGGATGTATGTTATATTGTCTTTTTTATTCCAGCGAGTTAATCCGTTTTGGGGGGAGTTGAGGGGATAATTTAATTATGATGCATTCAAGAGTCTTACGGCTTGAGGCAAGAAGCTGTTACAGAACCTGGAGGTTCTGCTTCGGAGGCTGCGGAACCTCTTTCTAGAGTCCAGCAGTGAAAACAGTCCTTGGTGGGGGTGGGAGGAGTCTTTGCAGATTTTCTGAGCCCTGGTCAGGCAGCGGCTTTTTGCGATCTCTTGGATAGGAGGAAGAGGAGTCCTGATGATCTTTTCCGCCCTCCTCACCACTCTCTTACAATACATCTGTAAGTGCAAGTTAAAACTCTACTATGCAAAGCCAAAGCCATTTATCAACAAGACCCAGAAACGCCGTCGGCTTTGCTGGGCCCGAGTTCATCTAAGATGGACTGATGCAAAGTGGAAAAATGTTCTGTGGTCTGACGAGTCCACATTTCAAATTGTTTTTTGGAAACCGTGGATGTCGTGTCCTCTGTAACAAAGAGGAAAAGAACCATCCGGATTGTTATAGGCGCAAAGTTCAAAAGCCAGCATCTGTGATGGTATGGGGGTGTATTAGTGCCCAAGGCATGGGTAACTTACACATCTGTGAAGGCACCATTAATGCTGAAAGGTACATACAGGTTTTGGAGCAACTTATGTTGCCATCCAAGCAACGTTATCACGGACGCCCCTGCTTATTTCAGCAAGACAATGCCAAGCCATGTGTAACAACGGCGTGGCTTCATAGTAAAAGAGTGCGGGTACTAGACTGGCCTGCCTGTAGTCCAGACCTGTCTCCCATTGAAAATGTGTGGCTCATTATGAAGCGTAAAATTTGACAACGAAGACCCCGGACTGTTGAACAACTTAAGATATATATCAAGCAAGAATGGGAACGAATTCCACCTGAAAAGCTTCAAAAAATGGTCTCCTTAGTTCCCAAATGTTAACTGAGTTAAAAGGAATGGCCATGTAACACAGTGGTAAAAATGCCCCTGTGCAAACTTTTTTTGCAATGTTGCTGGCATTAAATTCTGAGTTAATGATTATTTGCAAACAAAAAAATGTGTTTCTCAGTTCGAACATTAAATATCTTGTCTTTGCAGTCTATTCAATTGAATATAAGTTGAAAAGGATTTGCAAATCATTGTATTCTGTTTTTATTTACCATTTACACAACGTGCCAACTTCACTGGTTTTGGGTTTTGTATATCCAGGTTTCATTGCTAAAATATTGTCCCTTGACAATATACTGTAATGAAAAGGGTTGCTGAAATTTAAGAGCTGTACTCATTTTTGTCAGCTATTGTATGTCTGGCAAAAAATGTAAGTACAAAGCACAAACAAAATACATGTAAAAGATTGATTTCACCCTGTAAATAATTGCTGCATTCCCAATACTGAATGTCGGGTAACAATAAATGTTGTGTCATTTCACTCCTTAGTCATAAACAATATTGCTTTGGGGCTCAAACGTTGCTGTATCGCATCATTTTGACGCCCCAATTTTAAGTGTGTGCCTTTGTTCCCTTTTGCAGTGAAGACCAAAGATGTGATGCGAAACTTCAGTGACGTGTATGAACAGCAGTACGCTGTTGCTCTCTTCAACAGCGTCCGCTACGAGATTGAAGGAGGAGCTGGGCCACAGTCACAGATGCTGCACAGAAAGGCGAGTTCACCCATGTACTTTTAACCTCAGTCAACCAGTAAAATATTTTTGTATGTCAGACAATGGGAATACAAATTTAACCTCTTTGATCAGAGCCATTTTTCAACACGTGGACCATAATCACACACATGCACGTACGCATCAAATTATACATCAGGGCCAAATTAGCCAAAGTTCATTTATTATACCTTCACTACAGAGATAATTAACTCTTTATAGGCAAGTAAAGTAAAGTAACGCGTTATTTCTACAAGCCAATTCAAAACTATGTATTAAATTTAGATAAAGGAAATACAACTGAACTTTTAGCAACTTGCTCAAAGTTACATTTTTCAAACCAGAAAATATAACAATAATTCCCCTGACTAGTTTATGTCGTCATTAGTGGTTTAACAGATCATATTTAAATTAAAAATGTCTGTGTTTTTCACAATTACTAATTTTATTGAATAAAAAATTGCTCCTCTACCCGGAAGTCAAAAATTTAAGCTAAGTTCATACGCAGTGTTTACCATACATGTATTGGTTGCCACAAATACATTTGGACCACCACAGTAGACTAGTTAGGTAGCACGCCATAACTCTGCTCCGAATTCCCAGGCATTAAAAGTGAAAGACTGTAAGAGTTTCTGGCATCATTCAGTTATACTGTAATCAAATACATGCAGTCACAATGGTGAAGTATTCGCTGCAGGACATGCAGGGCACCTCCACAAGCCTGTGGAGTATGTATTACTATCGGTGTGAAAGGTGCAGTGAGGAACAACTCCCGTCTGCAGTCCAGCCTATGTTTGACAGGCTAAAGTCATGACTATGTTACGTTGACAAAGCCTGGAGTAGGGCTGCAAAATTAATTGCATTTTAATCACGATCACAATTTTGGCTGCCACGATTAAATGAAAGTTATCGTCTGCAATATTAACATTTAAAAAGTAGGATCCGTTGGATATCAAATCAAGAACTTATAGAACCCATGCGGGCTTTTATTGATCGTGACACATTGAAGAAATGTAACCATTTTTTAAAGTAAATGGCAACAATAAAAAGGAATATAAAATATAGAAATAAATTGAAAAATAGAGCAAAAAAGCTGAAATGTTGATACAATAATAACACAAAGATTTGCCTTTAAATGTATGTAGAAACATTTGTTTTAGTCTTTTTAAAAGATTACATACTCATGTGTCACGGCCAATTGTGCAAGTTAAAACACCACAAATACAAAACCCAAAACCAGTGAAGTTGGCACGTTGTGTAAATCGTAAATAAAAACATAATAGAATAATTTGCAACTCTTTTTCAACTTATATTGAATTGAATACACTGCAAAGACAAGATGTATTAATAATATAAGATATAAGATGTATTAATGTTCGAACTTTGTTTTTTTTTTGCAAATATTAGCTCATTTGGAATTTGATGCCTTCAACATGTTTCAAAAAAGCTGGCACACGTGGCAAAAAAGACTGAGAAAGTCGAGGAATGTTCATCAAGCATCTGACGATTCCACATTTCAAATTGTTTTTGGAAACTGTGGACGTCGTGTCCTCCGGACCAAAGAGGAAAAGAACCATCCGGATTGTGATAGGCACAAAGTTCAAAAGCCAGCATCTGTGATGGTATAGGGGTGTATTAGTGCCCAAGGCATGGGTAACTTACACATCTGTGAAGGCACCATTAATGCTGAAAGGTACATACAGGTTTTGGAGCAACATATGTTGCCATCCAAGCAACGTTATCATGGAGGCCCCTGCTTATTTAAGCAAGACAATGCCAAGGCATTCATAGTAAAAGAATGTGGGTACTAGACTGACCTGCCTGTAGTCCAGACCTGTCTCCCATTGAAAATGTGTGGCGCATTATGAAGCCTAAAATACCACAACGGAGACCCTGGACTGTTGAACAACTTAAGCTGTACATCAAACAAGAATGGGAAAGAATTCCACCTGAAAAGCTTCAAAAATTGGTCTCCTCAGTTCCCAAATGTTTACTGAGTCTTGTTAAAAGGAAAGACCATGTAACACAGTGGTAAAAATGCCCCTGTGCCAACTTTTTGGCAATGTGTTGCTGCCATCATATTCTAAAAGTTACTGATTTTTTACAAACAAAAATAAGTTTCTCAGTTCGAACATTGAATATCTTGTCTTTGCAGTGTATTCATTTGAATATAAGTTGAAAAGGATTTGCAAATCATCGTATTCTGTTTTTATTTACCATTTACACAACATGCCAACTTCACTGGTTTTGGGTTTTGTAGATTGCAGTGGGAAACGCTGCATTCGCCACAGCTTTAACAACATATGTTGAACTGTTTTAATACAATTGACAATGATTCTGAAGGTAAGCAAATTGGAAGTTGTCCCCATTTTTCTTCTGTGTATCTGTCAGTCATACCTAAATAACAAGCTGTCTTCTATGCCCATTACGATGTCGCTAGGTCTGTTTCTCAATCACTGGAAGGAAAGTAGAGCACATTTCACACATGAACAGAGTTGTTGTTCTATGAATTCCCAGCGTCAGCTCATCAGTCTTCACAACATATGAGGACAGCTGCATGTTTGTGCATGCCCCTCTGAGACAACGCATAGAATGGACTGTGATTTTTGTTCTGTTTGAAAGAAAACTAATGAAACTCTGAAAATCTGGAGTACAAGATCAATGAATGAAATCAGTGAATGTTGTATATGTGCTTATTTCCAGGACCCTTTGGCTGGCCGAACAATCTTTTCAGGATGTATGTTTCAGTACCTAGAGGAGAATCGCAAGTGGAGAAATCGCTTCGTTTTTGTGCCAAACAACTACGCCATCAACCTCCATGAGAGCAAAACAGTGGGTAGACTTTGTTTTCAGCTCTGTTCACCTTGAATACTGAAACCTGTTTTTTTAATTTTTTTATCTAACAGGCACAGGAGCGCGGACTGCATCCTAAAGTAACCATCAACTGTGCTGGCTACAAAGCCTTGACCTCTATGGAAGAGTACATGGAACTGATTAACAGCAGCCTTCCAGGTAGCACAATAAGCCATATACTCAAAATTCTAATATCCGCATAATATTTTCAGACTATTGATTAAAAGTACAGTGTGTGTGTTTGTGTAGTTGCTAAAGCTGTGCTCACACTCTTGGTACGCTGGTCCAGACTACAATTCTGAAAAAAATACGTGGTACATTATGTTGTGCAGTCAGCTTATCGTTCACACTGGTATTTTTGACATTGGACCAAAAGCAGTGCAGTAAAAACTAGACATGCGCCTATCGATCGGCTACCAATCAATATCGGACCATTTCTGTGAAAAAGTATGTTAGGATCACAAAAATCAATCCCCTCTGGCTGATACTTGATTTATTTTTTGTCTCCCGACTGACAGAGGCGGCTAGCTGACAATGTGGAGCCGCTCCCCTAAGTTAATCATCATCGCCTCCATTGCGGAGAATAAACAACATTTCTTACAAGTATATTATCACTGGAGGACGAAGATAAACATGTTACACACCAAGTAAAAACAAGCAGGAGCAGACAAGAAGGCTTGCTAATTGCTAAGCTAGCTGCTGATCTAGCTTGAAACAACACAAGAAACAAGTGCTGAGTAAAGTTTAAGAAGTGTAGATCAGGGATGTCAAACTCGTTTTCTCAGTTATGGCTGCCATCAGAGGGTCGCTTGTAACAGCGAATAATGTATGCATTTGCCTCTGGATTTCATTATTAATTATTTGAATTGTTTTAAGTAGTAAAAACTTTACATTTACAAAATTTTACTGTAAAACATAGTGTTTTGTTGTTGTTTTTTAACAACATTTTACGGTAAATATAAAAACTACCACTGGGGTTTATTTTGGGGGGGGTGGGGGGGGGATGGTAGTGGTTTACGGAAAAAGCTGGCAGCTTAGTTGCCAGAATTTTTGTGTTAAATGTACATTGGTTTTTACAACATTATATTGTTAATGGAAAAACAGTACAAGTTATTTTTTTATTCTGGCAACTTAGCAGTTTTTCTACCGTAAAAACAAATGTACCGTCTTTCCATTTACAGTAATACACCGTTAAAAACAACAACCGTAGATTTTACAGTCAAAAATTGGCAGCAAAACGCAAAAAACAGTAGTAGTTATTTTCAATTTACAGCAATATGCTGCAAAGAACAACGTAAAATTTATTGTCATTTTTATTAATTTGATGGGTAGTTTGCTGTAAAGTTAAGTATTTTTTATTTATTTTTAGACAAAAACATGTTTGGAAAGTATGATAATATCCTGTAATATTTGTTGCATTATAATATACTATTAAAGTGTAATAGGTATGCAATTTCAAGCAGTACATACATTTTTTCTGTCTAAATGAAAAAAATCCATTACATTTAGTGAGAAAATATTAAGTACTGTATTGACACATATCATTTCCAGGTGTTTGCGGGCCAGATACAATTATGTCGCGGGCCAGATCTGGCCCCCGGGCCTTGAGTTTGACAACTATGGTGGAGATGGTAGCGTGTTACAGCAGAAATTGAGCAGATATTAGCAAAAAATTAACATGTCTTAGTCAGGAATGATCGAAATTGGCAGCATAAAACCCTTAATCGGAACACCCTTAATAAAAACGTGCATAAATTAAGGACACTGCAGCGTTCATGATATATTACGCTACTCAAATATGAGCAAAAAAAATTATGTCTGCTAGGTTAAATACTAGGGGTGCAGAAAAAATGTATTCAAAAGTGAAATGTGATTGTTATCAAAAAAAAATTTAAGAATAGATTTTTTGTTTTTTAGGTCATAGCTGCTATGTGTAAGCAGCCAAAATAGCTTATAGCCCTGTAGCCTGTTTTGAAAATATTTAATTATAATTTTTATATCAAATAATGTTACAATATATCGCTCGAGTACGAGCAGAGATCCGCCACCACAAGCCCCGTGGTTAGACAGGTTAGTTTTACCCTACTGATGATGTGTTGTTGCAATAGTAATCCTCATGCAGAAAACCTCCAGAAGTGTGCAAGCCAACCTTTATCACTTCCATAAGTGCTAAGAAAATATATATATAGACACTTGGCAACAAGTTGAATACCACTGGTTTACTTATTTCCCCAGAAAGGCAACGTGCTGTTGTTGAACTCAGCTTTTTTTTGGGTACATTCTGGAAATAAAATAAAGAAAAACTGTAACATAGTAGAGTGAAAAGGCTAAAATGTTGACACTGATAATGAATAAAAACACCTTTGTCCTTGAAAATATTTTTGTCTTCTTATAAGCCTATTTCATTACAAATGACATGATAATGTCAAACTACCACTATATTGAAATAATATTATTAACAATACTGTTTGCTTTATATATCTGAAGGCTTCACGCCTCTTTGCTCTTCTTTTTAAAATGTACAAATAGCTGACTATTGTTGTTAATTAATTTCCATCTTTACAGTGTAAGCACAGTAGTCTTTTTTTTTTATATATATACATGGATGTTAAAAAACACTGATGATTAATTTTAATGTATAGTTACCGTTTGACAATTTAAATTCTGTGCAAAAAGATGTTAAAGCACAGTCATCTTAAATACTTGACACTTTGAAACACTTTTCAATGAGTAGTGAATTTAAAAGTACAGGGTTTATTTTTGTCGTGGTATCCAATAAGTATCATGAATCAGGGAAATTCATAGGTATCGATATTGACTTCTGAAATTCTGGTATACTGACATCCCTAAATCAGCTTAGATTAAGATAAATGCACAAATATTGAATCTAAGTAATCATACATTATGCAACCCTCATGATGATGAAGGTATTGTGTAGTGGATAATTGAAGTGAACTCCAGTAAACTATAAAGATGAACTAAGTTGCATATATGCACGTTCTTGTTTAGTAATTTTTTTTTGTGTTAAGTATAGTAAAAAAAGATTTTTTCTAGCTATATTTTTTCTCTGACCTATATATTCATTAACATTTGTATATATCTTGTTCCTGCAAGTCTTTAACGCATAGTTTTTTTAAATCTTATCTGCTGTTGTTTCAGGTATCAAATCAAATGTGGGAAGCAGTCCCTTCATCAAGTGTGCGACTCAGTTCCCTCTGATCCTGTGGCACCCGTATGCTCGTCATCATTACTTCTGTGTGCTGACTGAGAAGGAGCAGCAGAAATGGCACGCTGTTTTGCAGGACTGTGTCCGACACTGTAACAATGGTAAGAATATGAAGTATACTTTTTTTGTACAATGCACACTACACAAGGCGCAGTAGTCACAGAGCAAAGTTCCATGGAACAGTTGATAAATTAAGGGCATGATTGGGCAGGTTTCAGAACTTACTCCACGTGACAGAACTCGGATGTTCCAAAACATAATGCTGTCAACTGGTTTATGCATTGGTTATTTTTAGAAACTTCTATTTTTACTTGCTTCTAAATCTTTTTTTGAAAGAGCACCATTGCTGCGCACAATCGAACATTACCTAAATGGATCAAAGTTACAGGCTAGTGTTGAAATTACAAATATATAAGAAAAAAACGGTCAGAAACGTTTTAAAAATGATTTTTTTTTAAATTTGATAATTATATTTATTGTAGAATTACCTGCTAGCAGCTCCTTAAAGGGGAACTGCACTTTTTGGGGGGATTTTGCCTACAGTTCATTATGAAAGACATGACGAAATTTCTCACCCTGTCTCTTAATATAATCTAAATCGAGAATTGTTGGGAACCGGAATCGAAACGAGGAACCAGATGCTGAAACGGAATCATACAAATTCAAACCTTACCCTTTTTAAAGTATAATTATCTGTACGGCAGATTGCCAGTTCCAAGTGGATCTGATCTGTAGGGACCAAATGTGTGTGAGAGCAGTGTTTATCATGCATGGGTGTAAGTTATGCTCGTAAGAACTTAGCCTGGTAAAGGGAATTTCCCTCTAATTATGGTCAATTTTTGCCCTGTTGGAATGCATGCTTTAAACTCCTATACATGTATTGGAAGTGTTAGACTTGTAAGGTTTAATGATTGGACAGGTTATTGTCTGAGCCGTTTCATGTCATTTCTGGTGTTTGAGATCTCTTGTCTTAGACTGCATCGGCTCGGGAGACTCGGCGCAAGTCAACTAGAAAGTTGTCCTGTTCCCAAAGGGACTGTCAACATAAACACAGTTGTTGGGATCAAAATGCTCAACATCTTTGCTTTGAAGACTTCTAGGTGGTGTCAATCTGCAGTCCATACTTGAACAACAACTTACTTTATTTGTATCGTCACTTTGCCAAACAAAACAAACTTTCTCTAGCTACTGCTTCACTGTTTTCTCTGTTGTATTTGTCAGTAATTACAGAGTATGCAAAAACCCACAAATAAATCCACACTTTTTTTTTTTTTTATTATGGTAAGTGGCAGAAATATTTAGGGGGGAGGTTTAGAAATGTAACAGTGTTGAGCAAAGTATTCAAAAAAGAATTAATAAGTTGCATTTACTAGTTACTTTACCAAAAGAGTGATTTATTTCTAAAGAAACGTACTCTTTCATAAATGTAATTCCTTACCAGCAGGGCTTTCTTCAAATAGTTGGAGTCGACGATTCAATTTGGAGGAGTCTGATTCGACTAGTCTGATAGTGTATTGATATTCTTGAGCTGGGCAATTATATGATCGTGATAGTTTATCGCGGTTAATTTGAGTTCGATCACGGAGATCAGCTGTTAGTAGAGATGTCCAATAATGGCTTTTTTGCCGATATTCCGATATTGTCCAACTCTTAATTACCGATTCCGATATCAACCGATACTGATATATAGAGTCGGGGAATTAACACATTATTATGCCTAATTTTGTTGTGATGCCCCGCTGGATGCATTAAACAGTTGAGGTGGGCGGGGTTTGGGGGTAGCGGGGGTTGTATATTGTAGCATCCCGGAAGACTTAGTGCTGCAAGGGGTTCTGGGTATTTGTTCTGTTGTGTTTATGTTGTGTTACGGTGCGGATGTTCTCCCGAAATGTGTTTGTCATTCTTGTTTGGTGTGGGTTCACAGTGTGGCGCATATTTGTAACAGTGTTAAAGTTGTTTATACGGCCACCCTCAGTGTGACCTGTATGGCTGTTGATCAAGTATGCATTGCATTCACTTATGTGTGTGTAAAAGCCGCATATACTATGTGACTGGGCCGGCACGCTGTTTTTATGGAGGAAAACTGGACGTGAAGACAGGTTGTAGAGGACGCTAAAGGCAGTGCCTTTAAGGCACGTCCCCAATATTGTTGTCCGGGTGGAAATCGGGAAAAATTCGGGAGAATGGTTGCCCCGGGAGATTTTCGGGAGGGGCACTGAAATTCGGGAGTCTCCCTGGAAAATCGGGAGGGTTAGCAAGTATGGCCTACGTCCGTGTTTTACCGGATATGTACCACTCCGTACAGCGGCGTTTTAAAAAGTCATTAATTTTACTTTTTGAAACCGATACCGATAATTTCCGATATTACAATTCAAAGCATTTATCAGCTGTTAGCATTTTTACCTCGATCAAACATGACGGAAAAGTCTGTTAGAAGTTACCGCAGTAGTAAATAGTAGGGAAGCAACGATTGTTGGTATAAATATGCACGGAACAATCCACCTTTATCGACCGTAATCCTGTGTGTGTGTGTGTGGGGGAGGGGTTTGTTTGTTTGTGTACGTTTGCGTGTGTTTGTGTCCATGTGTGCGCGTGACCTCCCGTTCCATTGTCGCGAAAGTCAGGCTCCTCACGACTCTTTTTCTGCCACTCTTTCTCATCGGTCTTAGCCCGCTAGCTCTTGGGCATATTCCTCTCAAATATTGTTCACAAATCTGTCTAAATCTGTGTTAGTGAGCATTTCTTTTTTGCCAAGATAATCCATCCCACCTCACAGATGTGGCATAATAATAATAATAATAATACCTGGGATTTATATAGCGCTTTTCTAAGTACCCAAAGTCGCTTTACATGTAGAACCCATCATTCATTCACACGTGGTGGTGGTAAGTTACTTTCATAGCCACAGCTGCCCTGGGGTAGACTGACGGAAGCGTGGCTGCAATTTGCGCCAACGGCCCCTCCGACCACCACCTATCATTCATCATTCAATTCACCGGTGTGAGTGGCACCGGGGGCAAAGGGTGAAGTGTCCTGCCCAAGGACACAACAGCAGCGATTTTTTTGGATGGTAAGAGGCGGGGAGCGAACCTGCAACCCTCAGGTTTCTGGCACGGTTGCTCTACCCACTACGCCATGCCGCCCCCATATATCAAGATGCTGATTAAACAGCATGATTATTGCACTGGTATGCCTTCGGCTGCCCACAATAAAAGGCCACTCTGAAATGTGCAGTTTTATTACACAGCACAATTCCACAGATGTCGCAAGTTTTGAGGGAGCGTTCAGTTGGCATGCTGACTACAGAAATGTCCACCAGAGCTGTTGCTCGTGAACTGAATATGAATTTCTTTACCATAAGCCGCTTCCAAAGGCGTTTCAGAGAATTTGGCATTACATCCAATCGGCCTCAAAACCGCAGACCACGTGTAACCACACCAGCCCAGGACCTCCGCATCCAGCAGGTGCACCTCCATGAGCGTCTGAGACCATCCACCCGGACAGTTGCTGCAGCAATTGGTTTGCATAACCAAATAATTTCTGCATAAAATCTGAGAAACCGTCTCAGGGAAGCTCATCTGCATGCTCGCCATCTTCATCGGGGTCTCGACCTGACTGCTACTGTTCGTCGTCGTAACTCACTTGAGTGGGTAAATGCTCACATTCGATGGCGTCTGGCATGCTGAAGAGGTGTTCTCTTCACGGATGAATCCCGGTTTTTACTGTTCAGGGCAGATGGCAGACAGCATGGGTGCTGTCGTGTGGGAGAGCGGTTTGCTGATGTCAACGTTGTGAATCGAGTCGCCCAAGGAGGGGATAGGGTTATGGTATGGGCAGGTGTATGTTATGAACCAGTGCTTTTCAACCACTGTGCCGCGGCACACTAGTGTGCCGTGAGAAATTATGCAACTTCACCTAATTGGTCCAAAAAATATTTTTTGCAAATCAATAATTATAATCTGCAAATAATGTGCCGTTGCTTAGTGTCTGTGCTGTGTAAAACTCAGCAGGGTAACCACATAATACTCCATGTCAGTAGGTGGCAGCAGGTAGTTAATTGCTTTGTAAAAGTCGGAATGTGTCGGGTGAGACAAGGATGGTTTGTTGTGATCCCAATATGCAGACCACATCTGGAAGCAGTGTGCAGGTAAAAAGGTATGTAATGCTTTAACCAAAAATTAACGAAAGGGAAAGGCAATGGCTATGCAAAACGAAAGTAAAACTGCACTGGCTACAAAGTAAACAGAAACAGAATGCTGGACGACAGCAAAAACTTACATCGTCCACAAAGTACATCCGTTCTTGACATGACAATCAACAATGTCCACACAAAGAAGGATAGCAACAATGTAAATAGTCTTGCTTGCTAACACAAACCAGTTGTGCGGAATAGCGCTCAAAGGAAGACATGAAACTGCTACAGGAAAACACCAACAAAACAGGAAGGGCCACCAAATTAACAGCGCAAGACAAGAACTAAAACACTGCACACAGGAAAACACCAACAAACTCAAAATAAGGCACGACGACCTGGTGGAGTTTCATTTTTTAACGTTTTCTGCTGGTGGTGTGTCTCCGGATTTTTTAATGAGATAAATGTGCCTTGCCTCAAAAAAGGTTGAAAAACACTGTTATGAACGACGAACGCTAGTGCATTTTATTGATGGCATTTTGAATGCACAGAGATACCGTGACGAGATCCTGAGTCCCATCGTTGTGCCATTCACCCGAGACCATCACCTCATGTTGCAGCATGACAATGCACAGTCCCATGTTGCAAGGATCTGTACACAATTCCTGTAAGATGAAAACCTCCCAGTTCTTGCATGGCCAGCATTTTCACCAGACATTGAGCATGTTTGAGATGCTGTGGAACGGCATATACGACAGCGCGTTCCAGTTCTTGCCAATATCCAGCAACTTCGCACAGCCATTGAAGAGGAGTGGACCAACATTCCACAGGTCACAATCAAGAACCTGGTCAACTCTACGCGAAGGTGATGTATTGAACTGCGTGAGGCAAATGGTGGTCACACCAGATACTGACTGCTTTTCTGACCCTCCAAACCCCAATAAAGCAAAACTGCACATTTCAGAGCGGCATTTTATTGTGGGCAACTTAAAGCACAACTGTGCCATAATCATGCTGTTTAATCTCCATCTTGATATGCCACACCTGTGAGGTGGGATGGATTGCATCCATCCATCCATCCATTTTTCTCCGCTTATCGGAGGTCGGGTCGCGGAGAAGCCCAGACTTCCCTCTCCCCAGCCCCTTCGTCCAGCTCCTCCCGGGGGATCCCGAGGCATTCCCAGGCCAGCCGGGAGGCATAGTCTTCCCAATGTGTCCTGGGTCTTCCCCGTGGCCTCCTACCGGTCGGACGTGCCCTAAACACCTCCCTAAGGAGTCGTTCGGGTTGCGTTCTGACCAGATGCCCGAACCACCTCATCTGGCTCCTCTCGATGTGGAGGAGCAGCGGCTTTACTTTGAGCTCCTACCGGATGACAGAGCTTCTCACCCTATCTCCGCCGGAGGAAACTTATTTCGGCCGCTTGTAACCGTGATCTTGTCCTTTCGGTGATAACCCAAAGCTCATGACCATAGGTGAAGATGGGAACGTAGATCGACCGGTAAATTGAGAGCTTTGCCTTCCGGCTCAGCTCCTTCTTCACCACAACGGATTGATACAGCGCCCGCATTAGATAGATAGGTCTTTATTGTCATTGCACAAGTACAACAAAACTTTGTTTTCAGGACAAACCCGTTAAAGATTAGACAAACAAACAGTGTACAGGGTTACAGAACAGGAATGCTGATGGGTCGCCACAAGGCGCCCCGTAAAAGATGAGGAAAAAGGTAAAACGCTGGGGAAGGATGAGTAAAAAAATACAATCTAGACTGGGCTCCTAAGGGGGCCCAGTCTGGAGTGGGGAAAAAACCTCCATAGCAAATCACATACACATATTACAACGTACATCTCGAGATATCTAGCAACAGAGGGAAGGGAGTGCGGGGTAATGGTGGTAGGCCGCAGCTCTCGGCGCCGACCATCCTTTCATCACCCCTATGGGATTTGCGTCGAGGGCGTTGGGTTGGGGGGGGGGGGGGGGGTGTATGTGTGGCGTATATTTTTTTTGGATGCATGTGTGTGTGTAAGCCCACAGTGTGTCTCTGTTCCGCGGCCTTGATCTTGTGCAGCCGATAAGTCCAAAGTCAACAACAACAGGTGTGTATCCATGAGAGACTAAAGACGGCTGTCAATCTCACGATCCACTCTTCCCTCACTCGTGAACAAGACTCCGAGGTACTTGAACTCCTTCACGTGGGGCAAGATCTCTTCCCCAACCCGGAGATGGCACTCCACCCTTTTCCGGGCGAGAACCATGGACTCGGACTTGGAGGTGCTGATTCTCAGAGCCCAGTCGCTTCACACTTGGCTGCGAACCGATCCAGTGAGAGCTGAAGATGGATTATGGGATTATGTGGGATGGATTATGTTGGCAAAAAAGAAATGCTCACTAAGGGGGCGGTATAGCTCGGTTGGTAGAGCGGCCGTGCCAGCAACTTGAGGGTTGCAGGTTCGATCCCCGCTTCCGCCATCCTCGTCACTGCCGTTGTGTCCTTGGGCAAGACACTTTACCCACCTGCTCCCAGTGCCACCCACACTGGTTTAAATGTAACTTAGATATTGGGTTTCACAATGTAAAGCGCTTTGAGTCACTTGAGAAAAAGCGCTATATAAATGTAATTCACTTCACTTCACTATCACAGATTTAGACAGATTTGTGAAGAGAAATAGGTATTTTGTGGATATAGTAAACATTTTAGATATTTGAGTTAAACTCATGAAAAATGGGAGCAAAAACAAAAGTTTAATATTTTTGTTCAGTATATTTCACCAGGAAGAGAGACTATTCCCAAATAGGAGACTTTTGAGAGAGTCCCTGGGCTTTGAATTCTTTTTGGCACAATCGCCAGCTATGACTCCTGCTAGCCAAAGGCCGGGCTGCACTGTCTTTGTTTACTTAGTAGCCAGGTAACGGCGAGGCACACTTCCTGTCCCTCGCTTTTAAAGTGTACATCGTGAAAAATTGGTACTATACTGTACTTGCCCAAAAGTCCTGTACAATAAATACACCTATTAAAACAACAAAATAAATGCTCATCATGGAATACTTACTGTATATAAGCAAGTGCAGTAATAAGCAAACGTGTTGTAAGCTGAACTAATGAACACAAGAAAGGGTGTGTAGTGTGAGAAGAGTGTGTAGGTTGAGGTGCTCGGCAGAAAGAATGTCTTTGATCTTTCTTCATGTTGTGTGCTTGTGCCATGCTTGTGTGAACACAACACGTGACTTGGGTGATTTGAAAGATTTGAGTCTGTGGCTCCGTCTTTGGCCACTATGTGTAAAAGAAGCCATTTGTTTTGGACCGAACGGCCATACTTTGACATTATAATTGTAACTTTGTCTGCCAACTAGATAACAAAGTTAGCCGATGTCTCTGCTGAACCATATTATAAGTAGCTTGTTTTTGTTTGGGCTGCTTGGATTGAATAAAATAGTTTACAATCAGTTTCTGGTGCATTCTTGGCCAAGAAGGAATCTCAAGCTGCCTGTGACATTGTTGTCGTAAAGAAAGTTTCAATGGCGGGGTCTAGACTCAGAGCTATAACTTCTGTAGAAAAGAAGAGTGAAAAGAAAGCACACAATGGGGGTACTGAGATGTTTGGTAATTAGGTAATGTCATGAATCATCAGCTGGACATCAGCAGAGCGTAGAGTCGGGTCAGCTCAAGTTCAGAATACTTGATAGACAGCATTTCATTAGTTCTAAGAAGTGTGCTGTGATCGTTTAACATGATCTAACATTAGTGCATGAATATGAAAAAGACTGCTTCAGAAACAGAATACACAGAATTTAGATTTTTAAATGCACAGCCTGCAAATATGTAAAATTTAAATATTTCTACCTATTCTGAGGTGTGCCATTCTAGTTTAAAACTGTGCTTAATTTCAGGCTGTGCGGTATAGATATTTTATACATTTGGTGGACGATAGAGATGTTATTTAAAGTTAAAGTTAAAGTACCACTGATAGTCACACACACTAGGTGTGGTGAAATTACCCATCCCCTTGTTCCACCCCCTGGGAGGTGAGGGGAGCAGTGAGCAGCAGCAGTGGTGGCCGCGCTCGGGAATCATTTTGGTGATTTAACCCCCAATTCCAACCCTTTATGCCAAGCAGGGAGGTAACGGGTCCCATTTTTATAATCTTTGGTATGACTCGGCCGGGGTTTGAACTCACGACCAACGTTCCCTCTAAGGTGCGCACCTGCGCAATTGCGCACTGCTCACGCGTCCTCTGCGCACAGCAAATCTATGCCGCGCAGAAAATCAAATCCCACTCTAAACAAAATAAACAAATCGTTTGTTTTGTATGATTTTGCAATGCAACTGTGAGTAACAGGTGACGAAAGGCGGCCACAACAGATAAAACAATGTTTGTCAACACTTAAATTATTGTAACGTCTGTGGAGACACTTAAAGGAGGACAGGAATTCCATCGGTCCTTTTATTTAGTGAAATTGTTTCTCGGCCATAACCACATCAAAACAATGTGTAAAATACTTTTATCTAGCAAAACTGGTCGTTGTCTACCGTACAAACCAAGCCAAAAGCAACTCTTTGTCATTTGTTATATCAACAGCAGCTGCTTGCTCTCTCTCTCACCTGCACCAACACATACACTATGGCAATTAGCCACTGGTGCGTTTATGGCCACACAAAAAGTTTGACAACTCCAACACTACACATAAAGTGTAAATTTCAGGTCGTTTTACTATGACTCTTCAATCAGTGTGCTTATTCTACTGTCATATGTTAAGAATGTTATTTTTTGGATATTAATCATGAAATGATGTTACAGGACTACATAATTGCTATTAAAAATATTTATTTTACGGACAGAAAGTTAATAAACACTTCATCTCATGCAACATGTGAATATTTTAAGGGGAACTAAATGTGATCTCTGAAAGGGGTACACAATCTTTCCAAAGCAGGACCCCCACCCAGGCATAAAATACTATAGTGCATAGCTGATTAAAAAAAAAAACAATATCTAATTGGGCCAAATCACATCTATTAGAAAATAATTTCTTGAAATTGACTAGTCACTTGATTATAATAATAAGACATTTAAATTGTTATGTCAGGTTTGAGACAAATGTGCTGCTGGTATGACCACAGTGTGTACGTCTGTATTCCACTGAATGCTCAGGGTGTTTGTGCCTTTGCTCACACACATGAAAAATTAAAAGGAACATTGCTCACGACCTACCGATCTCAGGGCGGACACTCTATCCACAATGGCACTGAGCAGGTAAACTTAATTCCCTGATCGAGAATCGAACCCGGGCTGCGGCGGTGAGAGCGCCGAATCCTAACCACTAGACCACCAGGGATTTGTCATTATAATGCATGTTGATGACACATTCTGTCTCTGTCACGCATATTTTTTTTTAGCAAAAAGCATTAAGGGTCC
Organism: Nerophis lumbriciformis; assembly: GCF_033978685.3. NCBI lineage: Eukaryota > Metazoa > Chordata > Actinopteri > Syngnathiformes > Syngnathidae > Nerophis > Nerophis lumbriciformis. Next base: position 28,018,774 of record NC_084567.2, on the reverse strand, counting down.
TCAATGAATTGATTAACGTGGACCCCGACTTAAACAAGTTGAAAAACTTATTTGGGTGTTACAATTTAGTGGTCAATTGTATGGAATATGTACTGTACTGTGCAATCTACTAATAAAAGTTTCAATCAATCAAATGTAACATCCTCGCTAGCTCGCTATTGAGTGCTGCTCATGTCCCTCCACATACTTCTTCTAAGTCGCTAATTCTCGACTACATTGCGACAAATAAAGTATGTTTCTCACAAGTCACTGGAGGACTCAATGAATAGCTTAACATGCTACACTACACACCGTAGGGGGTACCGTAGGAGGGTAACAGCTATGCTAACCGCTAAGCTAGAGCTAGAGGGCTGGGGAAAATTTAGAGCCAAGTAGTTTTTGCTTATGTATTTATTTTGCACTCTAGTACTGACTTTATTTTGCTCAAATTATTGAATGTAATAAAAGGAATGTGAATCCTACAACAACTCAGAATTCAAATTGATTCCAATTCTTGGGATGACGTTTCAATTTAACACAATTCTGGATCCTCGCAATATATGTATTATTTGGTGTGTAAATTATAACCTTTTCAAAACAGGTTAAAGGTTGCAAGGGTTCCTTTTAGTTTGACGTGGAGATGGCCTGAAAATCGTATTTAAAAAAATAGATTTTAGAATTTTTTTGAATCTATTCAGAATTGTAATCACGATTTGGATATGACTCAATTTAATTGATATTGTTACGTCATCTTGTGTTTCTGTGTAATTATAATTGACAACATTTTTTGTAATATTCAGTGAAATTTTAAGTATTGGTAATAGCATTGGTATTGCCACAGTAGCAACTTTTTATTGAACCGTTACCCAATTTACCAATGTATATCACACAAAACTAATGTAACTTTTTGAAAAAACAGAAGAATACGTGTTCATTACATTTTACAGAATTGAAGATAGAACCATTTAACAACAAAGTAACCAACTATTACCAAGTGGATTAATAATAGTTTTGAGAAAATAATGCAACCGAAAATTATGCCAAATTAGAAGCCTTTATTACCCGTTTCGAAATGGTTCTATTATCGTTTATATACCAAATAATATATCGTGATCTATATCATTATTGAAAGAGGTTGCAAAATGTATTTTGCAATTTAAAATTAAAGCTTCAATTGTGATTCACAATTATGATTTCTAATTAATTTCAAAAGTGTCTTGAGATGCTGTAGCTTTTGGTAATTTAACTTTTGTTAATTTGCTTCATATAAATCATACTGTCTGGATCAAGTTTCGGAGAATACTACTGTGTTTTTAACGTCACGCTGTCATTTTTGCTGAGCAACTTAAATTTGGGTGACACCCAAAGCTGTCTGCTGAATGATCCATTGATGTGCATTGTTGGCTTGCTTCCAGACCTTCATACCCTGCGCAAAGTGTTGACAGTTTATTACAGTAGTTCAATGAGTTCAATGAAATGTTAATTTTATGGAGTAAGAGCCAGTTCAAAGTTAGTGTTTATGAACATGTTAGTTAGCATTTACCAAAATATTGACATGGTGTAAATAAACTCTCTAATAATGACATAAAAAAACCTTTTTAAAGTAAAACACACTTTTTCTGGCGAAATGGAAACCAGGAAATTTTGACAATGGCTAACTGTGGAATTGATTCCGTTCTACATTGTGTTGTGGCATTTATCTAAACTGTAGAATATTTTTTTCCCATATTCAACAAATAGTGTTAAAATGAAATCCAATTTGCAACCTTGACTTTCCCCTTCCCCCTTTACGATTAGCCCTCATCCCTTGAGACAGAAGGCCAAGAGGTAGAGGTAGAATTCAGGACCTAACTCGTTTCAAGCTAAGTCATTATACTACAATGCACTACGTTACAATTATTACAGATAATACGCTATAAAAAGCTAGCGTTACAGTATTCGGAAGCTACAATATGTATAATAGTTGGGTTAGTTAGGTCGACATGATGCGATTTCAAAATAAATGACAATAAAATCATTCTAAACATGGTTAAAGTACATTTTGAAAGTAGATTAGCTGTCCAGTCATTCATGTAGAAAATTGTAGTGAAGTCTGTTTGCTGCTAGTCGGACGCCATAGTTTACTTTAGCTACAGCTGCTCGCTCATATAAAGAGCAGTTTTAAGAAGAAAAAAAAAATATTGCTTTGCGATTGAACAATGTATATCGTACTAAGACATAAAAATATCTATATTACTATATAACTCTCTATTTAGATCAGTGTTTTTCAACCACTGTGCCGTGAGGTATACAGTCTGGTGTGCCGTGGAAGATTATGTAATTTCACCTAATTGGGTTAAAAAAAATTTTTGCAAACCAGTAATTATAATCTGCAAATGTGCCGTTATTGAGTGTTTGTACAGTCTAACGCTCTGCAGAGTAACTGTGTAATACTCTTCCATATCAGTAGGTGACAGCAGTTAGCTAATTGCTTTGTAGATGTCGGGAACATGGTTTGTTGTGATCACAATATGCGGGAGGCAGTGTGCAGGTATCTAACACTTAAATCAAAAATAACCAAAAGGCAAGTGCCCCTAAAAAATGGCATTGAAGCTTAGGGATGGCTATGCAAAACGAAACTAAAACTGACCTGGCTGCAAAGTAAACAAATACAGAATGCTGGATGACAGCAAAGACTTACAGCGTGTGGAGCAGACGGCGTCCACAAAGTACATCCATACATGACATGACACTCAACAATGTCCCCACAAAGACAGATAGCGCCCGCACAACTTAATTGATTGTGAAAACAAAGCAGGTGCGGGGAATAGCATTCAAGGAAGACATGAAACCGCGACAGGAAAATACCAACAAAAGAGGAAAAGCCACCAAAATAGGAGCTCAAGACAATAACTAAAACACTGCACACAGGAAAACACCAAAAAAACAAAATAAGTCACGGCGTGATGTGACAGGTCGTGACAGTACACCTACTTTGAGACAAGAGCTATAGTGATGGTTGGTTATGCTTTGAATTCATATCCAACAACTGCGAGAACAACTTTTTATTGTCAATATCGGCTACTGAGTTTCATTTTTTTATGTTTTCTGCTGGTGGTGTGCCTCAGAATTTTTTCTATGAAATAAATGTGCCTTGGCTCAGAAAAGGTTGAAAAACACTGGTTCAGATAGTAATTTTAACATCTGGGCTGCAGCTAATGTAACAACAATCCTACATTGCAGTAGCATTTTACGTCACTTCAAAAATGCTTTGATTATTGCCCTTTCTCCCTGTCTCTGGTTCAAATCTTAGGTCATCTGAAAAGTCTTAAGTTCTTTTTTTTGTCATCCCTTTCAAATATTTGGTTAACAACAAATCAGTAATGAAAAATGGGAAACGTGCCGCGAAGGGAAAGCCTTATGTTCTGCCTTACAAAGTGTGAAAATGCTGTAATGAGATTATGATCAGGCAACTGCATGTTTTACTGCAGTTATTACTTAGTCTATTTGGGTTAGTGATGTTTACATAAACTTCTTCAGTCTGGTTCGTCTGTGTTTATTACCGCCTACATAAACATACCCATGAACATTGTTCATTCGTCTACATTATAAATGACTATAATATGTTACTGTACTGATGTGTTGAGCTATTGACATTGTGTTTGTTTTGTTGGTTTATTGCAATGACTGCACTTTTATCAATTTGGCAAATTAAGTGTACAATGAGGGTTAAATCATTTTGAGTGCAACTGTAAATATAGCTGTGCAGAAACACTAATTGTTCTTGACTTCCTTAATCTGAGCTGTTATAAGACCAAATTGTTTGTAATGGCTTTTGAATTGTGTTTAATTATGTTTATATCATGCACACTTGTCTTTTTATTCATACCCTTGTTGAAAATTTAGTCAAAATTATTTGTTTTTATTTAGTGAAATAATGGCCCCAGCGTGTGAATGTGAGTGTGAATGCTTGTCTGTCTATCTGTGTTGGCCCTGCGATGAAGTGGCGACTTGTCCAGTGTGTACGCTGCCTTCCAGCTCGTGTCCTGAAAAACTCATAAGCTGTAGACTTAGACTTAGACTTCCTTTTTTATTGTCATTGAAATTTGAACTTTACAGTACAGATAAGAACGAAATTTCGTTTCATTAGCTCATGGTAGTGCAGGATAAAAAAGCAATAAGGTGCATATATAAATAAATAAATAAATAGGTTACTGTACAGATAAATATATTGCACTTTTCCATATACATCCATGTTCATGGATGTATGTTATATTGTCTTTTTTATTCCAGCGAGTTAATCCATTTTGGGGGGAGTAACTGTATATGTTAAAATAAATCAAAATGCTGTTAGTCCTTTTATTTTGAAGACCAACTTTGTCACACTCCCAATTGTTTAGCTAATTTTGGCAACTGCAGACCAATCATTAAAACAACTTACTTGGGTTTTAGTCCACAAATGTTCAAAATGGTTAAAGTCAGGAATTTGGGGAAATCATTTCATAGCACAAATTGATACATTTTATCCGTCCCAAAACCAGTTTTGATGTGTGTTGGGCTCTTTATGAACATTCATGTGCAGTAGAAGGGGATGCACAAATCCTAGAAGATGCATGGCTGGACAAAAAAGCCCCTGAGCATAATGCTACAATTTACCACATTTCTACAGTGTTCTTAGGTTAGAAACTGTACAACTGACTCCTCCAACATTCTTCTTTGTCATTATGGCCAAAGAGCTCAATCTCAGTCTGGCCTTACCACCACTACATCTGACAGACAATTGATTTAACAGATGATCTTGGAATCCGAATTGATTTAAAAGAGGCTTCCAACTTATGTAACTTATTGTTCTGAGTTATTGGTCGATCAAATGAGTGATATCAAATATACTTAAGAGACAGTATCAGTTGCAGTCAGTCATCATTAACAAGAATTTAATAGGGCTTGTCAAGTTAAGACATTCTATAACCTCCCGCACCACTTAATATAAGATTTAGGTAACTATATATTTTAACCATGAAGGCATCACTGTGATCGTGTGAGTTAGAGAAAAATCCAAAATAAATTCGTATTATGTTTCACAAAACCCAAAACCAGTGAAGTTGGCACGTTGTGTAATTCGTAAATAAAAACAGAATACAATGATTTGCAAATCCTTTTCAACCTATATTCAATCTAATACACTGCAAAGACAAGATACTTAACGTTCGAATGGGTAAACGTAATTGTTTTTACAAATATTAGCTTATTTGGAAATTGATGCCTGCAACATGTTTCTAAAAAGCTGGCACAAGTGGCAAACAAGACTGAAAAAGTTGAGGAATGCTCATCAAACACTTATTTGGAACATCCCATAGATGAACAGGCTAATTGGGAACAGGTGGGTGCCATGATTGGGTATAAAAGCAGCTTCCATGAAATGCTCAGTCATTCACAAACAAGGATGGGGTGAGGTTCACCACTTTGTGAACAAATGCGTTAGCAAATTGTCCAACAGTTTAAGAACAACGTTTCCCAACCAGCTATTGCAAGGAATTTAGGGATTTCACCATCTACGGTCTGTAATATCATCAAAAGGTTCAGAGAATCTGGAAAAATCACTGCACGCAAGCGGCAATACGATCCCTCAGGCAGTACTGCATCAAAAACCGACATCCGTGTGTAAAGGATATCACCACATGGACTCAGGAACACTTCAGAAAACCACTGTCAGTAACTACAGTCTGTCTCTACATCTGTAAGTGCAAGTTAAAACTCTACTATACAAAGCAAAAGCAAAAGCCATTTATCAACAACACCAAGAAATGCCGCCGGCTTCGCTGGGCCCTGAAAAGCTTAAAAAATTGGTCTCAGTTCCCAAACATTTACTGATTAAGGATTTGAAAATCATTGTTTTTGGTTTTTATTTACGATTTACACAACATGCCTACTTCACTGCTTTTGGGTTTTGTAAATCACTGTAGATTCAAGTTGTATGATCATTCAAAGAGGTCTTCAAAATTACTTGACATTTGAGCCCAGGATGAATATATGTCAACTTTTAAACAACTTTACATACACTACATATTTTTTATCAATGTCAAAATAGACTTTAAGCTACTTTGCAATTTTTGTCGCTTTGATTAGCCATTCTGTCATAACACAACAACAAATTATTCTTGAACGAACACAAAATGTTTGAATTACCAATTTATAAAATCCTTGACCTGAATTAGCAGCATGTCAGTAAAGACATGTCGGTAATAACCATGAGATTAATTTAGAAAGCCAAAAGTTGCTGATGGTAGGGCTGCAACTAATCAGTCGATTAAAGCTTCAATCTATATTATTTTGCTTCGATTAATTGTTTTATTAGTGCTGTTAATAAAAATGTATCAAATTTGGGCCGCAGAGAGTGTCCACAACTTTAAATATGTGGACATAGTTTCGGCACCGCTGCTGCAATAGAGTACACATGAGAGCAGTGGTGTGTGGGTACAGTGATCTGTGTGGCGACAAACTTTTTTTTTTTTTTAATGCACACATGTTAAAAGTTGATGCGCATGTAATTGAAAAATAATAATCAGGGTTATGGCAAGCAGAAAATGTGTTGTTTATTTCAACTATTTTCCCTAAAATACGCATTGAGGCTATAAAGTGTGTTTTATCCGATTCCTCGATTCATCAAACGATCACGTTATTCGATTACTACAACAAACTGATAGCTGCAGTCTTAATAAGCAAAAAATATAGGTCATTTAAAATCTGTGGATCAATTCTTTAAAATAATCAGATTATTTTTTATTGGTTTGTGACTATGGGGGGGACAAACTCTGCAAGTGATCCCAAACTTTTTAACATATGTTAAGTAGCTCCTTGTTTATCGTCATTAATTGGTTCTCGGCCTGACCAGGTAAATGAATACCCGCGAAATAGGAATTATTCACTATAAATCTAATATTTTCACAGCTGGAGCAAAAAAAAAACTGCTTATGATGTTCTAAATACTGTTTCTAGTATTATGAGAGCCCTCTAGACATGAAATAACATGCATTAAGTCACCTTTACAATCCTTTATTCCAATATAGTAATGTTGCCTGAAACTGAGCCAATTATTGGCCACGATACTGAAGAGGTCTGATTGGTGTGATCTCATCTGCTGGCCTATACTACTGTTGATATTTTTAGTTTATTTAACCATTTTCGTGCTTGAAAATGCTTAATTTAGGCCAAAAATGCATATTGCATATGCTTTGAAAAATATGTTTTAAATCTGTGATCTAGTAAAGCTGCAGTGTTTGAAGTGTTTATGTTTAAAATCCGTCCGAAAGCATTACAAAACAAGTTTCCACTGAAGGTGCATATAATTTGCCAAGACCAGACCCAGGGGGTAAATCAGTTGGAAGAACAAGTCAGGCTTACATTTTGGCTATAAAACAAGACCAGCCCCTGCTTGTATCCAGCTTTGTTTGCCTTTTACTTTTCAACATGACCTGTTCGAGCACGCTTAGTTAGTAGTCCATGCTGTACATTCCATCTTCAAGGTTGGGCTTCAAGAACATGTTACAAGGAATCGAGGCTGTGTTTGTGTTTTGCTGCGACTGTGGCATGCAGAGGTTAATTGCATCATGGTGAACTAATGACATTCATGTTTTTGGTTTTTGTCGAACACGCCCAGTGTCACTTCTGTCCTGTGGCTTTTTGAGTAAAACCAGACCCAGCGAATGCTTACATCCTAGGGTCATTACATGGCTTGACCGACACCACACATGCACTAGGTGCAGTCCTTTTAAAGGAGATATTATAAGAGTATTTCACAGATTAAAAGTTTTTTGAATGAGCTTAAGAAAATGTACAGTGGAATCTGGATTTACTGATTTAATTGGTTCTTGAACATGGTTTGTAGAAAAATCTTGTTTAAAAAGCTGTTCTTTCTCGTGCTGAACGACTTCTAGAGCACCAGATAGTTTGACATGTCTGGGAACGCGACCAACGGATAATCCTTGATCACTTGACAAATAGTTTTTTGATAAGATATAGCGATAGATTTCATTACATAGTTCGCATTTTTTGCTTGTGTCTGCTTTTAGTGGTAAGATCTAGGCCCCTTGCGTTCCCAGATAGTTTGCACACTGTTTGCGGCACAGTGGCCAGCCATGTTGGTTTGGTGGCCTACCACTTCCTCTCTTCCACTCAAAAGTCACTTGATTGAATACAACCTATTGTCAGACATGATGTACAGGCCCTTGAATCAAGCGAGTGACTGAGGGCAATGGTGGATCTTCAGCCAAGGAACTTGACATGGCAGCATAACATCATGTGAGGGCGTTCTCATGTAAAGTGGTGGCACTGTTATGTCATAATCCACAGAAAATCTAAAGACATATTTTGCGACATGGGCAGCTAACATAAAAATTGTAACATAAAAAAGTGCAGTGGTTAGCGCTCATGCCTCAAAACAAGAAGGTATTGTGTTTGATTCCCGGGTGGTGGGTTTTTCTGTGTGGAGTTTGCATGTTCTCCCCGTGACTGCGTGGGTTTTCTCCGGGTACTCCGGTACTTTCATTGCATGTTTTGACTACAATGACGATAACGTTTTCTTACATGTGCACATCTTTCTTCCGGTGCCTAACAATTTGGAAAAAAAATAAGTAAACGGATGAATTTTTTTAGTTGCGTGCTGCAATACAGGTTAACAAGGAGCCTTTTATTTTGAATTAATTTAACTTTGCACTGACCAGAAAGTCACTGTGTGCATATTTAAATGCTGCATAATTAGACAGTAGTTAGCAATACTACAACTCATAAACAGACACATTTTTTTATAAAATGGTCCCTTTAGGTGTCAGATTTAGGTTGACAAAAGTGTGCTGATGTTGATACTTTTTTTAAATAAAAAAAACGTAGTGAAACAATCAATCAATCAATCAATTAATGTTTACTTATATAGCCCTAAATCACTAGTGTCTCAAAGGGCTGCACAAGCCACAACGACATCCTCGGCTCAGATCCCACATCAGGGCAAGAAAAAACTGGATGAGTAGTTCGACATTGACTGGTTGTCACCAGAAACAGGGTTCCACTTAAAGGCCTACTGAAATGCGATTTTCTTATTTAAACGGGGATAGCAGGTCCATTCTGTGTGTCATACTTGATCATTTCGCGATATTGCCATATTTTTGCTGAAAGGATTTAGTAGAGAACATCGACGATAAAGTTCGCAACTTTTGGTCGCTGATAAAAAAGCCTTGCCTGTACTGGAAGTAGCAGACGATATGCGCGTGACGTCACAGGTTGTGGAGCTCCTCACATCCGCACATTGTTTAAAATCATGGCCACCAGCAGCGAAAGCGATTCGGACCGAGAAAGCGACGATTTCCCCATTAATTTGAGCGAGGATGAAAGATTTGTGGATGAGGAAAGTGAGAGTGAAGGACTAGAGGACAGTGGGAGCGATTCAGATAGGGAAGATGCTGTGACAGGCCGGTGGGACCTGATATTCAGCTGGGACTGACTAAAACAGTAAATAAACACAAGACATATATATACTCTATTAGCCACAACACAACCAGGCTTATATTTAATATGCCACAAATTAATCCCGCATAACAAACACCTCCCCCCTCCCGTCCATATAACCCGCCAATACAACTCAAACACCTGCACAACACACTCAATCCCACAGCCCAAAGTACCGTTCACCTCCCCAAAGTTCATACAGCACATATATTTCCCCAAAGTCCCCAAAGTTACGTACGTGACATGCACATAGCGGCACGCACGTACGGGCAAGTGATCAAATGTTTGGAAGCCGCAGCTGCATGCGTACTCACGGTACCGTGTCTGCGTATCCAACTCAAAGTCCTCCTGGTAAGAGTCTCTGTTGTCCCAGTTCTCCACAGGCCAATGGTAAAGCTTCATTGTCATCTTCCGGTAATGTAAACAATGAAACACCGGCTGTGTTTGTGTTGCTGCAGCCGCCCACAATACACGCTTCCCACCTACAGCTTTCTTCTTTGCGGTCTCCATTGTTCATTGAACAAATTGCAAAAGATTCACCAACACAGATGTCTAGAATACTGTGGAATTTTGCGATGAAAACAGACGACTTAATAGCTGCCCACCATGCTGTCCCAAAATGTCCTCTACAATCCGTGACGTCACGCGCAGATGTCATCATACCGTGACGTTTTCAGCAGGATATTAGGCGCGGAATTTAAAATTGCACTTTAGTAAGCTAACCCGGCCGTATTGGCATGTGTTGCAATGTTAAGATTTCATCATTGATATATAAACTATCAGACTGCGTGGTCGGTAGTAGTGGGTTTCAGTAGGCCTTTAACATGAGTTGTGCTCTACTTTGCTCATGCTGTATGAGAGGAAATACTGAGTTTAGCAAATTTGTTCATAACTTCAACTGTTTGAGATCATTGTCATAGCAAAGCACATTTCTGACATTCCAGTAACTTCTTTCAATACCTGGTTGGAAGCTGACAATTTTGTCATTCCTCTTTGTGCATGGTGCATAACTTATGACACCTGACATAACTTGACATACAGTAGACCCAATTCCAAAGTAAATCCATCTTTAAACAGATTTGTAAGCCTAGTTTTACTTAGGCTACATACACACTGCAGGGTATGATGCGTAATTCGGATTTTTTGATACATTTTAAAAGAGGACTCGGTCCGATCTGAAAAAAATCTGTATTGTACTGGTCACATTGACATGTCACATATGGGCAAAAAAATCCCTGGCGCGGCCACTGCTGCTGCCCACTGCTGCTGCCCACTGCTGCCCACTGCTGCCCACTGCTCCCCTTACCTCCCTGAACAAGGGTCATGGGTCAAATGCAAAGGACAAATTTCACCACACCTAGTGTGTGTGTGACAATCATTGGTACTTTAACTTAACAGTTTGTTTACATGTAAAATCTTCCACTCCTTCTTTGTCTCATTTTGTCCACCAAACGTTTTATGCTGTGCGTGAATGCACAAAGGTGCGCATTGTTGATGTTATTGACTTGTTGGAGTGCTAATCAGACATATTTGGTCAGTGTATGACAGCAAGCTAATCAATGCTAACATACTATTTAGGTTAGCTGTATGTACATATTGCATCATTATGCCTTGTTTGTAGGTATATTTGAGCTAATTTAATATCCTTTACTTTTATCCTCTTTGTATATAATTTATATTTGCATGTCTCATGACACATTATCTGTATGTAACATTAGCTGCATTTCTGATTGGCATGGCATTTTATGTGCCATGTTGTTCCATACCACAGCAAACATTACCTAGCTTGCCAAAAATTTTAATAAATCTATTAAAAGAAGACAGCCTGCCATTTCCTTTAATTTGGACACACACATCTATACCTTTGGCCATTAAAAGCCAGTAATTTACAGGAGTTAGCTCACCTTCTGAGTAGCCTCTGATTTACTAATGGTTTCCAATGTTGTAAAAATGTGTAGAATAAATATAAAGTTTCAACATTTCTGCCAACAAAGATTTGCTTCAGCCTGCGACACATAGTCATTTTGATAGTAGGCTAATATAGCTAATGTAGACACTTACGTCATGTGTTGCCTTCATTATAACGCTTATATACGGCTTTTAATTTTTTGCGGCTCCAGATAGATTAGTTTTTTGTATTTTTGGTCCAATATGGCTCTTTCAACATTTTGAGTTGCCAACCCATGCTCTAGGTAAATCAATCAATCAATCTTAATTTTTAAAGAGCTTTTCATACGTAAAATAAATGCAACACCTTCTATCCGAATGTAGCTGAGATAGGTTCCAAAACCCCCCGTGACTCTTGAGAGGTACAAGCGGTAGAAAACGGATGGATGGATGGACTTGTTGACCAGAGAACGAATATTTAAAAGTGCCATGTAGTGATCGATGTATTTGTGACTGTAACTAATGGGCAGTGATGTTTTGGAAGTTGTTTAAGGTTATTGATATTAACATTGTTGTGTGAATGTGATCTGTATTGTTCTCTACTAGTGGTGATGGTGGGATTTAATCAATTGCTTGTTGAAAAATAAGAGTCCAAGTCCAGTATTGTGTATATTGCTGTTAAAAATAAAACCATAGAAGCTAGGACTCGGGGGACATCAGGATATGGGGGCATGCTGCAAGCCATACGCCAGGTTGGCAGATAAGAGTCGGCTGCCCTGCATGTGAAAGTGAAGCCCATCATTCCCAAAATGATGTCTCCTCTCTCAGAATGCATCAAAATTGTCAATAAAAGCCTTGTTGCGGGAGGCACAAGTGGATGCAAGCCAAGTATTCAGGCTAAATAGTCTAGTGAAGCGACCTATTCCTCTGCTGCAAGTAAGGGTGGAGCCAGAGATAGAAACACTCAAACCTGTATGTATAAAAGAGTTAAAAAGAGCAATAATATCATGCTTGAGCAGCTCCGACTGTTGCGAGTGTCATTGGTACCTGCGTGATTGATAACTGTATTTTCCAGACCATAGGGCGCACCGGATTATAAGGCGACCTGCCGATGAATGGTCTATTTTTGATCTTTTTTCATATATTAGGTGCACCGGATTATAAGGCGCATTAAAGGAGTCTTTTTTTTTTTTCTAAATTGAAAACACTTCCTTGTGGTCTACATCACATTTAATGGTGGTTCTTTGGTCAAAATGTCGCATAGATTATGTTTTACAGATCATCTTCAAGCCGCTTTCTGACAGTCGCTTCCAGATGCGCCGTTTTGCGTCTTCTCCCCGTCATCTTTGTTGTAGCGGTGTATCGGGCTTTACTTAAAGACTTTACTTAAATCAATAACGGAACAGCATCTCCTCATCCGGAAACAACAACAAAAAACCGTCTGACTAGAACTCTCTAATAACTAAAATTCCTTGGGTGAATAATGTAAACTCACTACACCGGTATGTTTTAGCTCTTTCATGGTGAGTTTACAGACAGATATAAGTAAGCATTTTACACTACTTTATATTAGAAATGGCAACAGTGGAGGATGAATGTCCCATAACAAGAAGATAGAGAAAAAGAAGAAGCTTATCGACTACGGTGTCGGCACAGAGTACAAAGGTGGACCTGCGCAATTTGTCAGGATTTATGCAGATCCCAAATACAGATCAGCAGGTACTAGAAGGTAAGAAAAGTTGCGTTTGCATAATATTGCGAAACAAAACACCAGATATGTCTTACTTATACAGACATCATAATAATGATTGTATGTTGAAGCACAGTACAATCCATCAAGCGGTGCGGTTTCATAGCTTACCAAAGTCGTACTAAAACATTTTGATAGATTTTTGAGCGCCGTGTGTAATGTTCTATATTTTCAATGGAACATATAAAATGTTGGTGTTGTTTACTTGAGTCATATTGCCATTATATTGCAGTCTACACGTATCTCTTATGTTTGACTGACATATACTGGTCACACTTATCATTACACCGTGCACCAAATAAAATTGCTTCGAGGTCGGTAAGCAAAACCAGAATTATTCCGTACATTAGGCGCACTGTCGAGTTTTGAGGAGAAAAAAAGGATTTTAAGAGCGCCTTATAGTCCGGAAAATACGGTATCTTGCTGACCTCTGGGTGTGAGTTGAGGATGTCTTGGATTTGTCCTGATATGTCAGAAAAAGTGGCACCTGGGAATGACAGCGTGAGAACTTCTCTCACACGCACGTTCCTCACTATAGAGTCCCCGATGAATAGGGCGGAGGGTGGTTGGAGGGGTTTAAGGGGGGCCTCCCGGTGTGGATGGTGAGCAGTGGTTCCCACATCATGGCTCCAGCGGTGCGGGGGTCGTGATCCAGACCTTGATACAGGACCATGAGGGTTGCTCAAGCGAGGGGAGGCCTGCACCGCAGGTTTGTTCTTCCGTGGAGTTAATCTTCCCTGGGTAGGATTTAGCGGGACGATGATGCGTGACAGTAGAGGATTGTGGTGTGGACTGTGTGGGGACAAGCGACACTGTAGGGTGATCACACCCGCCAGTAAGAGGAGGAAACTCAGCAGGGGTTTAGATCCGCTTTCCGACGTTAACACGGAAGGGCGGGGTATATGTCGGCCGACCAAGGTCCACTTCTCCGGCTGCGATAGATTGGAGCTGACCGGTGCTTTCAGCCTAGCCCCGAGGTGAAGCCAGGGACTGCCGCCAGCGGCGGGAGCGCATGGAACACAGGCAGCGCCTGCTGCAGTAGGAGAAGAGGCCCAGGATGCAGCTGCAGCCTCATCTTGTAGGATCGGTGTGTCTGCTCACTGGGCACTGGTGGCAATGGCCTGCATTATGCCGAGGATAATCGTGTTGCTTTTCGGCTTTGTGAAAGGTATATAGCGCCAAAATGATTCCTTTTGAGCTCGATCACTTTCTGGCTGAGACATAAAGAGTTTTTGCAACTGGATGTGGAGTTGAGTGGAGGCATGACTCTCATCACTCGCCGTAAACTGATCGTTAGCTTAGCATTGTGAGGGACGTGAGCTTACTTTGTGCTATGGACTCAGAATGAAACAATAAAAACATATAAATAAATGGTGCGAAAAGACTAAAGCGGTTTATAAAGACTAAAAACTAGGGATGTCCGATAATATCGGACTGCCGATATTATCGGCCGATAAATGCTTTAAAATGTGATATCGGAAATTATCGGTATCGGTTTGAAAAAGTAAAATTTATGACTTTATTGAAACACCGCTGTACGGATTGGTACACGGACGTAGGGAGAAATACAGAGCGCCAATAACCCTTAAAGGCACTGGCTTTGCGTCCCGGCCCAATCACATAATATCTACGGCTTTTCACACACACAAGTGAAAGCAATGCATACTTACAGGTCACACTGAGGGTGGCCGTATAAACAACTTTAACACTGTTACAAATATGCGCCACACTGTGAACCCACACCAAACAAGAATGACAAACACATTTCGGGAGAACATCCGCACCGTAACACAACATAAACACAACAGAACAAATACCCAGAACCCCTTGCAGCACTAACTCTTCCGGGACGCTACAATATACACCCCCTGTTGCCCCCTACTCCTAAAACCCCACCCACCTCAACCTCCTCATGCTCTCTCAGGGAGAGCATATCCCAAATTCCAATCTGCTGATTTGAGGCATGTTAAAAAAAAAAATGCACTTTGTGATTTTAATAGTAAATATGGCAGTGCCATGTTGGCATTTTTTTCCCATAACTTGAGTTGATTTAATTTGGAAAACCTTGTTACATTGTTCAATGCATCCAGCAGGGCATCACAACAAAATTAGGCATAATAATGTGTTAACTCCACGTCTGTATATATCGGTATCGGTTGCTATCGGAATCGTTAATTAAGAGTTGGACAATATCAGAATATCGGATATCGGCAAAAAAGCCATTATCAGACATCTCTACTAAAAACCACTTAAAACATTTTTAAAAAACACAAAAGTAGCAAATTAGTATGGTCGTTTACAGCAGCACAGCTCATGTACAGCTCACGTACAACCGTTCTTTCTCAGTTCTATTAGCACACAGACCGATCAGGGTTTACTGATCCAAACTGGACTGGAGCGAGCTGGGGCCTCATGTATTACAAATTGTGTGGATTTCTTATGTTTAAATCCAGAAAATATTTGAAACGTTTGAAAAAAATTCTGCGCCACGATCAGATACATAGTCATGGCCAAATATATTGGCACCCCTGCATTTCTGCACCTACTCAGTGGCCTAGTGGTTAGAGTGTCCGCCCTGAGATCGGTAGGTTGTGAGTTCAAACCCCGGCCGAGTCATACCAAAGACTATAAAAATGGGACCTATTACCTCCCTTGGCACTCAGCATCAAGGGTTGGAATTGGGGGTTAAATCACCAAAAATGATTCCCGGGCGCAGCCACCGCTGCTGCCCACTGCTCCCCTCACCTCCCAGGGGGTGAACAAGGGGATGGGTCAAATGCAGAAGAGAAATTTCACCACACCTAGTGTGTGTGTGAAAATCATTGGTACTTTAACTTTAACTTTCTGTCAGATAATGCACCACTTCTCACAGAAAATTGTTGAAATTACAAATGCTTTGCTATTCATGTTTATTTTCTTTTGTTTGCATTGGAACAACACACACAAGAAAAGCCAAATCTGATATTATTTTACAGAGAACTCCAAAAATGGACTGGACAAAAGTATTGGCACCCTTAACTTAATATTTGGTAGCACACTCTTCGGAAAAAATAACTAAAATCAATCGCTTCCTTTGCTACTGGAATTTTGGACCACTCTTCTTTTGCAAACTGCTTCAGGTTTCTCAGATTTGAAGGGTGCCTTCTCCCAACTGCTGTTTTTAGATCTCTCCACAGATGTTTTATAGGATTTAGATCTGGACTCATTGACGGCCACTTCAGAACTCTCCAGCACTTTGTCTTAAGCACATTTTTTTCGTAGATCCAAATCAACGTGCTATTGAGCCCACATGTCGGAGTGGCTGGCCACTCCCTGTCTACGCCCTTATTTGAATACGCAAATCATATTTGAGTCAGTCATGCGCCTGAGATCCCACACTCTACACAATCAGAAGCAAACATAGATAATGCGCTCGCAAGATGGCAAAAATTAAGGAATTCACCAACAAGCAGCTGGGGGTGCTTCTTGCTGAAGTGAAAGAGCGCCAAAATAGACTCTTTGGCACGTTTCCAGTGAACAAAAGAGGGTTGAGTAGGATAAAGTGTGCGAGGCTATCAATGCTGTGAAGTCTGAGAACAGCACACAAACAAATAAGAAATAAGTTGTACTACATTAGGAAGAAGGTGAAGAAGAAGATGGATATGACCAAAACAGGCAATCTGCTAAACGGCTCTACCAAAACCTTTGGACTTAAGTATGGCTTTGCACTGTTAATCATTTCTGGTAAACAATGACCTCATCAACCAGGAAGCTGGAGCCTACTGTATACAATTTGTCAACCTGTCAGTGTGAGTGTGTCCCACAAAAATTCAACAAAAGCAGGCATTTATCCTGCTGAAAAGGAAATTCACTGGCTGACCTAAATGTGCACACTTCATGTCGCCTATAGATAAAAGAACATTCAAGTACAATAAAAGTACTGTACATTGAACTTAGTTGTAGCTCCTCCTAATTTACACACAACTGAAGCAAATAGAGAAAGTTTGATTTGTCTGTCTCCTTAAAAGAATGAAAAAAACAACTATTCATGGTAGCGCTTTCATCTACAACCCACCAAGTCCTGGTCCAACACGTTGACATACATGGTCGACCGCTTTGTATTGACATGTACTACTTGTAGTATTGTTACTTCATTATTACTGCCAAGCAGTGGCATAACTAGTCCAAGGGGCATGGACATACACGAGTTCTTATTATTAATCAAGGATTTGTGCTGCCGATTCCCATACCGATCATCCATGACTGAGATCAGCCGATACCGATATGATCACATGCATCAACTGTATATTTTTCAAAGTATTTATTCTAAGTGCTTTTGGCAGTTTAACAATATCAGCACTACCGGGTATTTAAACTAGTTCCTTAGTTCATCAATCAATCAGTGTTTACTTATATAGCCACAAGCCACAACGACATCCTCAACTCAGATCCCAAATCAGGGCAAGGAAAAAACTCAACCCAATGGGGACATAGGGAAGCCTTGGAAGGGACAGCAGATGTGGGGACCCTGGTCCCTTGGGTGACTGGTGCAGTGGATGCAGAGTGGATATAGTTAATGATAATGATAATAATAATAATAATAATAATGGATTAGATTTACTTTTCTCGACACTCAAAGCGCTTCACAGAGAAGTGAGAACCCATCATTCATTTATCAGTATCATGCAGAGTCCTGCTTTAAACCAGTGTTTTTCAACCTTTTTTGAGGCAAGGCACATTTTTTGCGTTGAAAAAATCCGGAGGCACGCCACCAGCAGAAATCATAAACTCGGTTGACAGTAAAAAATCATTGTCGCAATTGTTGGATATGACTTTAAAGCATAACCAAGCATGCATCAATATAGCTCTTGTCTCATCTGTCACATCACACCCTGACTTATTTGGACTTTTTTGCTGTTTTCCTGTGTGTAGTGTTTTAGTTCTTGTCTTGCGCTCCTATTTTGGTGGCTTTTTCTCTTTTTTTGGTATTTTCCTGTCGCAGTTTCATGTTTTCCTTTGAGCGATATTTCCTGCATCTATTTTGTTTTTGTTTATATTTCAGTTGTTTTCGTCCTTCCTTGTGGGGACATTGTTGATTGTCATGTCATGTTCGGATGTACATTGTGGACGCCGTCTTTGCTCCGCAGTAAGTCTTTGCTGTCGCCCAGCATTCTGTTTTTGTTTACTTTGTAGCCAGTTCAGTTTTGGTTTCGTTCTGCATAGCCTTCCGTAAGCTTCAATTACTTTTCTTAGGGGCACTCACCTTTTGTTTATTTTTGGTTTAAGCATAAGACACCTTTTTACCTGCACGCTGCCTCCCGCTGTTTCCGACATTTACAAAGCAATTAGCTACTGGCTGCCACCTACTGATATGGAAGAGTATTACACGGTTACTCTGTTGAGCTCTAGACAGCACCGACACTCAACAACAACACATCATTTGTAAATTATAATTACTGGTTTGCAAAAATGTTTTCAACCCAAATAGGTGAAATTAGATAATCTCCCACGGCACACCAGACTGTATCTCACGGCACACTAGTGTGCCACGGCACAGTGGTTGAAAAACACTGCTTTAAACGACGCTTTTGAAAAGCTGTGCACTGCAAAACATGCTCATCGTATTGCAGCCCTGAATCCTTACTTCCTCATTTTGATTTAAAAAAAAAAGTCAGCACATATTTTTTTATTCATTAGTGTTTTGTAGGTTAAAGTGTTTTACATATTGTGCTCTCGAGTTAATGTTGCTGATCAATTTGAATGTATTATTTGAGTTTATTTAACTGTATTTTTCAGTAATAAATGGTTCAAGTCGGTCAAAAAATGTTTTCATATTAATTAAGATTAAAAAAATTTTTTTAGATGTTTAATGTTAGAGACTAAAAAACAAGGTTAATAAAGTTGTTATGTTTCTTTCTTTTTTCTATAATATTCATAAGGTTACAACATTCTGCAGAGGTGTACTTAAAATAATTTATAGACAAATGATACTATTTGTAGTCGTGGTGCAGAATGGTGCGAAATGTAATCTTCTTCCTAAGGGAAGGGTGACAGAAAATAATTGAGGAGCACTGCTTTAGAGTATGGTAAATCGTCTCCAAAGTGTCCATAGAAGAAGCAACAGTGTTTTAAAGGCAA
Organism: Nerophis lumbriciformis; assembly: GCF_033978685.3. Lineage (NCBI taxonomy): Eukaryota > Metazoa > Chordata > Actinopteri > Syngnathiformes > Syngnathidae > Nerophis > Nerophis lumbriciformis. The sequence continues at coordinate 27,999,564 of NC_084567.2, read as the reverse complement.
TTGTCAATTTGGTTTAGCAACAGCTTGAAGCCTCAACTGATAAGCACAGTGCAAAATGTTGGCCTTGAAAGCTTGATAACTTTTTTTATTTTTTTTATTTGGGATTGTTGCGAAAATTCCCACCAAACAGTGTGCAGTGAGCCTGAAAAGAAGGGAAATTCCTCAAAAAAAGAGAGACCGTGGTAAGTGCTGCCACATGTTCTATTTATAAACACAGCAAAGGGACTTTAGCCTCGTGGTTCAACTGCCTGGCAGACAGACCTAGAATATATACATGTTCGAACAAAGATGAAAACAAAGAATTAATATTCTCCGAAAGAAGAAAGTTAAATACAGACCAACATCCAGTCACCATTAACAGATACTGTAGACCATCCATCCATCCATCCATTTTCTACCGCTTGTCTCTTATGGGGATCGCGGGGGTGCTGGAGATCGCGGGGGTGCTGGAGCCTATCTCAGTGCATTCGGAATGAACCAAATATGCAAATTTCCTTAATGGACTTATGGCGTCCAGATGACCGACATTTCACTAAAAAGTGAAAAAATTAATTTTTTGCTGCTGAAAATAAATCTTGCAGTCATTTCCCATAATGTCAATGAGTTTGTGAGAGATTGGTAGATAACTAATACTTTTTCCCACATTATGTTAGAGCCTTATTCCAAAATGGAACAAAGTCATTTTTGTCCTCAAAATTCTACACACAATACCCCATAATGACAATGTGAAAAGGTTTTTGTTAGAGCTTGTTGCAAATGTATTAAAAATAATGTTAATAAGGAGAGATGTCCGATAATATCGGACTGCCGATATTATCGGCCGATAAATGCTTTAAAAAGTAATATCGGAAATTATCGGTATCGGTTTCAAAAAGTAAAATTTATGAAAATGCCGCTGTACGGAGTGGTACACGGACGTAGGGAGAAGTACAGAGCACCAATAAACTTTAAAGGCACTGCCTTTGTGTGCCGGCCCAATCACATAATACCTACGGCTTTTCACACACACACACAAGTGAATGCAATGCATACTTGGTCAACAGCCATACAGGTCACACTGAGGGTGGCCGTATAAACAACTTTAACACTGTTACAAATATGCGCCACACTGTGAACCCACACCAAACAAGAATGACAAACACATTTCGGGAGAACATCCGCACCGTAACACAACATAAACACAACAGAACAAATACCCAGAACCCCTTGCAGCACTAACTCTTCCGGGACGCTACAATATACACCCCCCGCTACTCTCTACCAAACTCCACCCCCCCAACCCCGCCCACCTCAACCTCCTCATGCTCTCTCATGTATGTCCCAAATTCCAAGCTGCTGTTTTGAGGCTTGTTAAAAAAAATAATGCACTTTGTGACTTCAATAATAAATATGGCAGTGCCATGTTGGCATTTTTTTCCATAACTTGAGTTGATCTATTTTGGAAAACCTTGTTACATTGTTTAATGCATCTAGCGGGGCACCACAACAAAATTAGGCATAATAATGTGTTAATTAATATCGGTATCGGTTGATATCGGAATCGGTAATTAAGAGTTGGACAATATCGTAATATCCGATATCGGCAAAAAAGCCATTATCAGACATCTCTATTCATAAGTATTCATAGCCTTTGCCATGAAGCTCAAAAGTGAGCTCAGGTGTAGCCTTTTTCAACTGATTATTCTTGAGATGTTCCTACGGCATATTTGGAGTTAATCTGTGGTAAATTCAGTTGATTAGATATGATTTGAAAAGGCACTCACATTTCTATATTTAAGGTGCCACACTTTGACAGTGCAGGGCAGAGCACAAACCAAGAATGAATTCGGAATAATTTGTAGACAAAATTGTCTGGAGGTACAAATCTGGGGAAGGGTACAGAAAAATATCTGCTGCCTTAAAGGGCCTCATGAGCACAGTGGCCCCCATCATCCGTAAATGGAAGAAGTTTGGAACCACCAGGACTCTTCCTAGAGCTGGCCGGCCGTCTAAAGTGAAGGGTGGTGACCAAGAACCCGCTCGGTCAGAGCTACAGCTTTCCTCTGTGGAGAGAGGAGAGCCTTTCAGAAGGACAACCATCTCTGCAGCAATCAACCAATCAGGCCTGTGTGGTAGAGTGGTCAGACAGAAGCCATTAGAAGCCTTAGTAAAAAAAAAAAGTTTGCTAAAATGCACCAGAAAGACTCTCAGACCTTGAGAAATAAAATTAATTCTCTGGTCTGATAAGACAAAGATTGAACTCTTTGGTATGATTGCCAGGCATCATGTTTGGAGGAAACCAGGCAATACCTTCCCTATAGTGGTGGCAGCATCATGCTGTGGGGATGTTTTTTTGGGAGACAAGTCAGGATGGAGGGAAAAATAAATACAGCAATGTACAGACACATCCTGGATAAAAACCTGCTCCAGTGCGCTCTTGACTGGGGCGAAGGTTCATCTTTCAGGAGGACAACGACCCTAAGCACACAGCCAAGATTAAAGTAATGGCTTCAAGACAACTCTGTAAATGTCATTGAGTGACCCAGCCAGAGCCTAGACTCAAATCCGATTAAACATCTCTAGAGAGATATGAAAAAGGCTGCTTACCAATGCTTTCGTTTATTTACAAAATATATTAGAAAAATCCATACACTTAACAATTTTATATGATTTATAAGTGCTTTGTAAAAGGCAAACTTCCAGGAACCTGTAATAGCTTCAGTACATGTAATAAGGTGCAACATTAATAACATTTTCACATGCTTACATCCTCAATCAATTCCTAAATCATTTCACACACTCACACATCCTTACAGTTTCAATTTGTACTCTTGAATTCTTTTTCTGGTAGTTGGTAGTATTGCACGGTGTAATTTGCCAATATTATGCATATATGTTTCAGTATGCATATTACAATAATAAATGTTCTATAATTAATGTTACAAAAACAAACAATAATACATATCTTGCTTTGTATGATTGGTATTGTTTTTCAACCTTCGGAATTCATGGTGTTGCATAATTTAGCAATAATTTGTGTTTTAAGAGTTTTTAAAAATGTTATCAATGAAGTAAACTGTATTATTGGACTGTCAAGTTCATTGCAGATGATTAGGCCTTTACACATTATGTGGCACTGTATTCAAAAAGACATGAGGCTGCCAAAGGTGCATCAACAATGTATTGAGCAAAGGCTGTGAATACTTTTGTATATGTTATCTCTTAGTTATTTTTTATACATTTGCAAAAGGCTCTAAAAAAAATTGTTGCATTGTCATTATGGGGTATAGGATTTTGAGGACAACATTAAATTAATTCCATTTTGGAATAAGGCTGTAACAAATTATGAAACGTGACAAAATGTGGAAAAAGTGAAGCGCTGTGAATATTTTCCAGGTGCACTGTAAAACAATTTTTTTGATCACTTAATTGTATGTTTTTGTTGCCCTAGCCCATGATTACTTCAAAAACTGATATGGTTAACATAATGAAGAAGAAGAAAAAAAAGACAATTTCCGATCTTCCATGGTCTTCCATGCTCTTCCATGCTCTTCCATCTCCTCTCCCGTAGACACTGTAGTTTGTGTTTCTTCATGGTCTTCTAGCATTTCCTAAAGCATTTTGAGGAAAATATCAGTAGAATCATTTTAGCTTACCTTCTTTTAAAATCTCTCATCTTTGAGCGCCGCTTGTCGTCTTCTTTCTCCGCTCAAGGGTGCTCCTGATTTTTGGGATCACATTTGGCTTGAGTCTTTAACATTTGTTTCCAACCAAAACCTTTCTTCTTTGAAGTCAGAATCAATAAAATGATGACTGCAAGTTACACTCCTCTCCCTTAGTCTGTCCTATTTTTTGTGAGTCAATTTGACTGGAGCGGTCAATACTTCATTCTATATACCGTATTTTTCGGAGTATAAGTCGCACCGGAGTATAAGTCGCACCTGCCGAAAATGCATAATAAAGAAGGAAAAAAACGTATATAAGTCGCACTGGAGCCCGGCCAAACTATGAAAAAAACTGCGACTTATAGTCCGAAAAATACGGTACTCTTATTCCCATCATTTGAAAATGAATGCATGCTGACGTCTTCTTTAGTTGTATTTGCTACAAACTGCAACATAACTGTAACACATAAGTTCTTAAAATTCTTTGCCAAAATTTGGGATGAAGATGCTACCAAAACACATACTACACAATATGGAGGCCTGTCCTGTCTTCCATGTTTTGGAGCTAAAAGTGTGCGTTTTCAAATGTGCTGAATTCGTTAAAAAACAAGCCTAAAATCATGACTACTGTCAATCAATCAATCAATGTTTATTTTTATAGCCCTAAATCACAAGTGTCACATCCGCGGTACAGAGCCCACATAAGGGCAAGGAAAAACTCACAACCCCAATGGGACGTAAAAAAAAGGGAAGACCGGATGCAATGGACGTCGAGTGGGTCTGACATAATATTGTGAAAGTCCAGTCCATAGTAGATCTAACATAATAGTGAGAGTCCAGTCCATAGTGGGGCCAGCAGGAGACCATCTCGAGCAGAGACGGGTCAGCAGCGCAGAGATGTTCCCAACCGATGCACACCCGACTCTGGACAGCCAGCACTGTGTCTATTTTGGGGGGGAATTTTACGTTGGGACATAATTTTTAGGTCCAGAACTATTAAATACACTATATTGCCGAAAGTATTTGGCCACCTGCCTTGACTCACATATAAACCTGAAGTGCCATCCCATTCCTAACCCATAGGGTTCAATATGATGTCGGTCCACCTTTTGCAGCTATTACAGCTTCAACTCTTCTGGGAAGGCTGTCCACAAGGTTGCGGAGTGTGTTTATAGGAATTTTCGACCATTCTTCCTAAAGCGCATTGGTGAGGTCACACACTGATGTTGGTCGAGAAGGCCTGGCTCTCAGTCTCTGTTCTGATTCATCCCAAAGGTGTTCTATTGGGTTCAGGTTAGGACTCTGTGCAGGCCAGTCAAGTTCATCCACACTAGACTCTGTCATCCATGTCTTTATGGACCTTGCTTTGTACACTGGTGCACAGTCATTTTGGAAGAGGAAGGGGCCCGCTCCAAACTGTTCCCACAAGGAAAGAAGGGGCGGTATAGCTCGGTTGGTGGAGCGGCCGTGCCAGCAACTTGAGGGTTGCAGGTTCGATCCCCGCTTCTGCCATCCTAGTCACTGTCATTGTGTCCTTGGGCAAGTCACTTTACCCACCTGCTCCCAGTGCCACCCACACTGGTTTAAATGTAACTTAGATATTGGGTTTCACTATGTAAAGCGCTTTGAGTCACTAGAGAAAAAGCGCTATATAAATATAATTCACTTCACTTCACTTCACAAGGTTGGGAGCTTGGAATTGTCCAAAATGTTTTGGTATCCTGGAGCATTTATATTTCCTTTCACTGGAACTAAGGGGCCAAGCCCAACTCCTGAAAAACAACCCCACACCATAATTCCTCCTCCACCAAATTTCACACTCGGCACAATGCAGCCCGAAATGTAGCGTTCTCCTGGCAACCTCCAAACCCAGACTCTTATATCAAATTGCCAGATGGAAAAGCGTGATTCATCACTCCAGAGAAGGCGTCTCCACTGCTCTAGAGTCCAGTGGCGACTTGCTTTACACCACTGCATCCAACGCTTTGCATAGGACTTGGTGATGCATGGCTTAGATGCAGCTGCTCGGCCATGGAAACCCATTCCATGAAGCTCTTTGCATACTGTACGGGGGCTAATTGGAAGGTCACATGAAGTTTGGAGCTCTGTAGCAACTGACTGTGCAGAAAGTCTTTGCACTATGCTGACCCCTCTCTGTCAGTTTATGTGGCCTACCACTTCAATGGCTGAGTTGCTGTTGTTCCCAAACTCTTCCATTTTCTTATAATAAAGCAGACTTTGGACTATTTAGGAGCGAGGAAATTTCACGACTGGATTTGTTGCACAGGTGGCATCCTATGACAGTTCCACGCTGGAAATCACTGAGCTCCTGAGAGCGGCCCATTCTTTCACAAATGTTTGTAGAAACAGTCTCCATGCCCAAGTGTTTGACTTTATACACCTGTGGCCGGGCCAAGTGATTAAGACACCTGATTCTGATCATTTGGATGGGTGACCAAATAATTTTGGCATTATAGTGTAAGTGCCAATGTTGTAAGCCTTAGAGGGGCCCTTTTAAATAGACTTGAATGGTTTCTGCAAGCTCTCTCCCTGCCTTATCTTCCCACATTATGCACACCCAAATTCAGTATGCCAGGTAAGGGAAAGTTTGTTTCAAAGTACACTGGGTGGCAGTTCAGCTGTTGGGAATGTTGCAGTGCAATTGATTTGGAGGATTCTAGGGTGGACGGACAGGTAGTGCAACATTAGACACTTGTTTTTTCCTCATGTATCTGAAAGGCAGGCTAATTAGTGATGTTGATTCAGGATAACTAAGTATATTCATAAGCAAGTGGAGATGGATAATGCTACTGTTTTCACATGTATGGGGACAGTAAACGACTGTTCACCTGATTTGCATGTGCTGATATCCATGCTACTTTAATGTACACTTTCCCACCGGCCTTTTACACCCATCACTGCAAAAGTTAGTGGGGAGTGGCGGCTTCCTGTCTGGCTCACCCTGCCCCCTCCCACCCACAATTCCTTTGCTCACTTCCTGACTTTGACAGCGTACTCTGAGTCACTGACCTGGAATCACATTTGGAGATTAGGGAGAAATTTTAACACTACTGAGTATTAGTGTCGACAGTAGTAAGCCCAGTAACGTTTTGTTAAGAAGTTGTCAAATAAATATAAAAATAACAACTATAAATGCATGAGTTGAATATTTATTATACCCCTGTGAAATAAAAATACAAGTTGAACTATTTAAACATTCATTCCGTAGATCTGTAATATACAATAGCTTTGAATTACTGATAAATGAAGATTAAATAATATAATCAATCAGGGCTGAAGCATTGTGATTTTATTTGTGTAAATGTAGCTGAAGGTAATTTGATAGAAAAGGATAAAGTTCTCAAACTAAGCAAACTAATAACTGTGATGTCTTAGTGTATATAAAGTGCAGTTTCCTATCAGTATCTTTTTCAGACAGTACAGTGTCCCATCAGTATCTTTCACATGCAGTACAGTATCCTATCAGTATCTTTTTCAGACAGTACGGTGTCCTATCAGTATCTTTCACATGCAGTACAGTATCCTATCAGTCTATTTTACAGACAGTACAGTATCCTATCAGTATCTTTCACATACAGTACAGTATCCTATCAGTATCTTTTACGTACAGTAAAATCTATTTCACATACAGTACGGTGTCCGAGAATTTAGTATATTTTACATACAGTACAGTATCTTATCAGTATATTTTATGTGCAGTACAGTATCCCATAAGTACTTTATAGTTTCAGTATATTTCACATACAGTACAGTCGCATATCAGTATCTTTCACTAACGGTATAGTATCATATTAGTATCTTACACATACAGTATAGATTATTATTCAGTATCTTGTGTGCTGAATTTTTTAAAGTGCACTTTTAAATATCAATACAACCACATGACAGTCACTTCCTAAAAACACAAAGTTGCTTTTAAGAGCAGATTGGAGTTTCCTGTCACTTGGGTGTGTCAGTAGCTATAGCAACCGTATGAATTTTGTCTACCAACAAAAACACCTTCCTCTTTTAAGGGATTACACACGTTGCTATTTTGTGACTGTTGAGTTACGCTGCTCTGATTTAGACTCAGGACTGGCACTCGCTCATCTTTGTCATCAGTTATGCTTTACGTTTAGTTCAGTTCTTACAAAACATAAATTCTCAAAAATGTCCCAAAATAAGTCCAGTACATTTGAGTACAGATCAGATCTCAATCAATTACAGTGCTAGAATTTTAGTTATTAGTGTATTTTAGCTTCATTCTGAAATGTAACCCCAGAATTAACATAGAAGAGAACTGGAAAATATTAATCTCGCTACCCTAATATGGATCCGATATATGATGGGCAATATGACCTAACATCTATAATGCAGCCTCCTGTAATCCATCAATCCATCCAATTTTTTTTAACAATATATAACACAATATATTATTTGGCATATAAATGATTATAGAACTATTTCAAAACGGGTTACAAAAGATCCTAATTTGGCTCCTGACGTATGCCGTAACATATTCAGTCATTTCCAGTTGTAGAATTGTGTCAAAACTATTATTAATCTACTTGTTCATTTACTGTTAATATCTGGTTACTTTCTACTGCAATATGTTTCTATCTACACTTCGGTTAAAATGTAATACCGGTAAGCATGTATTCTAATACTTAGTTTTGGGCGATACTACAAATTTGGGTATTGATCCAATACTAAGTAGTTACAGGGGCAGTATTGATCATACCAATGCTGATACTTAAAATGTTGTAATCAGATAAAAACACAGAAGGGTGTTGAACAAAATCAAGTGAATCATTAAATTGTTCCGTAATTCTCTTTTATTCAATACAACATTTTGAGCAAAATGCAAAATACGTAAACAGAAGCAAAAGCAACTGATATACATCTTTAGGTTTTGGCCCTTCAAGTCCTTCTTTGTTCAGTGACTTATTTCTCAAGAGTTTAAACAATAACAAAAACGTTTTTGTGATAATGACAAAAAAATATATTTTATCACTGTGGTATTGACCATAAACTGATACCATAGTTGGCTACTATGGTATCAATACTGTTGACATATCGATCCGCCTACTCCTGTTTACGTTCTAGAGCTCTAGCTTAGCAGTTAACATATCCTACTACAGTGTATAGTTTAGCATGTTTAGCTATCATTCATCCTCCAGTGATAATACTACTTGTAGGAAACGCAGCTCATTTATCGTCAGGGAGGCAAAGATTACTGACTTAGAAGTGACTTCGCACTGTGAAGGAGCGTTCGCTACCAGCGAGGACACGACATTGCATTGAGGACGCGGTTGTTCGCTTGTCACTGTCAAATTTGCAGGATACAGCTAGAATGTGTCATCAACATGCCTAGGATATAACAATAGTATTAAAACATAAATTGTCAGCCAAATGAATGTACAAACCCCGTTTCCATATGAGTTGGGAAATTGTGTTAGATGTAAATATAAACGGAATACAATCATTTGCAAATCATTTTCAACCCATATTCAGTTGAATATGCTACAAAGACAACATATTTGATGTTCAAACTGATTAACATTTTTTTTTTGCAAATAATCATTAACTTTAGAATTTTATGCCAGCAACACGTGACAAAGAAGTTGGGAAAGGTGGCAATAAATACTGATAAAGTTGAGAAATGCTCATCAAACACTTATTTGGAACATCCCACAGGTGAACAGGCAAATTGGGAACAGGTGGGTGCCATGATTGGGTATAAAAGTAGATTCCATGAAATGCTCAGTCATTCACAAACCAGGATGGGGCGAGGGTCACCACTTTGTCAACAAATGCGTGAGCAAATTGTTGAACAGTTTAAGAAAAACCTTTCTCAACCAGCTATTGCAAGGAATTTAGGGATTTCACCATCTACGGTCCATAATATCATCAAAAGGTTCAGAGAATCTGGAGAAATCACTCCACGTAAGCGGCATGGCCGGAAACCAACATTGAATGACCGTGACCTTCGATCCCTCAGACGGCACTGTATCAAAAACCGACATCAATCTCTAAAGGATATCACCACATGGGCTCAGGAACACTTCAGAAAACCACTGTCACTAAATACAGTTCGTCGCTACATCTGTAAGTGCAAGTTAAAGCTCTACTATGCAAAGCGAAAGCCATTTATCAACAACATCCAGAAATACTGCCGGCTTCTCTGGGCCCGAGATCATCTAAGATGGACTGATGCAAATTGGAAAAGTGTTCTGTGGTCTGACGAGTCCACATTTCAAATTTTTTTTGAAATATTCGACATCGTGTCATCCGGACCAAAGGGGAAGCGAACCATCCAGACTGTTATCGACGCAAAGTTCAAAAGCCAGCATCTGTGATGGTATGAGGGTGCTTTAGTGCCCAAAGCATGGGTAACTTACACATCTGTGAAGGCACCATTAATGCTGAAAGGTACATACAGGTTTTGGAACAACATATGCTGCCATCTAAGCGCCGTCTTTTTCATGGACGCCCCTGCTTATTTCAGCAAGACAATGCCAAGCCACATTCAGCACGTGTTACAACAGCGCGGCTTCGTAAAATAAAGAGTGCGGGTACTTTCCTGGTACGTGTTGCAGCTATGAAATTCTAAGTTAATTATTATTTGCAAAAAAAAATTAAGTTTATGAGTTTGAACATCAAATATCTTGTCTTTGTAGTGCATTTAATTGAATATGGGTTGAAAATTATTTGCAAATCATTGTATTCCGTTTATATTTACATCTAACACAATTTCCCAACTCATATGGAAACGGGGTTTGTATATCGTGCAACCCTAATTTGATACTCAGTCTACTATCGGTATCGCTATCAGTATTTGGATCAAACTACCTCTAATTCCCCAAAAATGAATGTCAACATTTTGTTGCAGAGATAGTTTTATTAATTATGTCTTCTTGTGTACTATTCATCCATAAATACTTCACTAACATGACCATCCTCTTCCCTTCAGGTCTGCCAGAGGACTGTACTGTTCAGACACCAGCATTCACTGACACTGTGAGACTGTACAGACAAGCCAAGGGACACTATGGAACCTGGGATATGATGTGTGGAACTCCCCCACAGGTTGGACATTCTTAAGTCTTACTGACATTTTAAAACCTCAGTGTTGTGCTGGGTTGTGTCGTGCACATTGTCTATATTAGTCTTTTTCAAATAGTGGTGCGGGCACCCCCTGTCTTCTCAACGCTAAACCTAAACAGTTTTTTAGGAAAATAGAAGAACGGAAAATCAGTACAATGGAAAAACAAGTTGACTTTATATGCTTGTGTTTCATTGTATCCATGGTTAAACCCATATCCAATTGTATTTCCAATCCATAAAGTATGTGAAAATACTGTCTTAACATCACAAAATACCACAATTATTGAATATTCCGCTTCAAATGTCTGCGGAAATTTCCTTTGATTCGGAGTCGGATGACATCACAATGGGAACGCTTCTGCACTATGACCATATCATCAGATCATTCATACTGGAAATATGCAAACATTAGAACGAGATGTGCTGTCTATCATTCAAAATCCCTATGTAAGACATGAACACATATGTTTTTCTTTTTTTAATGCATTCTAAGTCGTAAATAAATGAATAAAAAGTCTGTTAACAATTGAGTCAATGGGGACTCTCTATTGCGTCTTCAAAACCCTCTAAATAACTATCCACTACCCGCCAACAGTACTCTATTCACATATCATGACCTGAATATTAACCAAATATTAGCGATATTGTTATGTTATTGTTATGTTCACGCAGCCAAACTATTTTATAGCGGCAAGCTAAGTGCTTAAGCTTATGCTATTGTACTGTGAGCCGACCGGTGTCCTGCTGCTGCGTTGCTTCTCAGCTCGTCAAAGTTATTTTACATTATAAATCATGCCTCATCTGAAAACTAGGGGAATTAAGCAGTAAATCTAGAAGTTTTTCATCGGTGACATTCAATCTATATCCGGAGATGTATTGGAGACAAAGACAAGACAACCGGAGACGGTGTCTGCAACCCTTCGTGTGGATTATGATTAAATCTTCATCTAAACGTGACGATGTAAACATTCTATCAGTCATCATAGCAGTGAGAGCAGACATTGCACAGTAAGCGATCGTTTTATTTTGTTCGTTGTTTGTATTACTTATTTAGCATTTAGTAATACCGCTACATGATTCTTAGTGTTCCGCTTAAGATGCATCTGTTTAGAACACAGCTTCTAAAACCTGTTACTCATTATTACTAAAAACTATACGGTTCTGGATCATCATTTTTCCCAAAGTAACCGTTGTTGGCTTTCACAAAGTCTGCATGAGCACAGGGTTTCCACGGGGCAATAAAAAAGCATAAATAAAATTCATAAAAATAAATATTTTTACATGTATTAGCCACACTGAACCATAAGTCACAGATTTATACCAGTACGAAGGACTTTCGCACGGCAGTAAAACGACTGATCAAACAAAACCGAAGTCATTGTCATAGACCCACTAGCTGTGGAAGCTAGCTCTCCAATCAGCTAAACAGACTCAATAACTCCACGGTAGTAAGGCTTTGCTGCATTTACGAAACTGAAACAATACAAAAAGAATGCCATTGTAAGTTTTTTTGATTGATTGATTGATTGATTGAAACTTTTATTAGTAGGTTGCACAGTTCAGTACATATTCCGTACAATTGACCACTAAATGGTAACACCCGAATAAGTTTTTCAACTTGTTCCACGTAAATCAATTCATGGTAATTAATAATACAGACACTTTTGAACGTGTTAGCAGATTCGGTAATGCTAATGACGCTAGCTTGATTACATTACGATAGCACGTACAAATATTCATGAAAACACTCCTACAGACATCACACATGGGATGGTTTAGTTAGTATGAATTGTTTTAGTTGGATTGTAAAACTTACTAACGTTGCTTGGAGTGATAATCCTTTCGAGCAGAAACACTATGGACGGTTTTACTTCCGGTTCAAGGCATTAATACAGTAATTACATTTTCAACCCGCAACACCTGCAGTGAGCCAACTCGTCCAAAAGATGGCGCCATAACACAAAAAACCACCGGACAAGCACAGGAGGACAGAATCAGGATCAACAGGCAATGTCTTTCAATACTTCGCGTTAGCCATATTATTTGGAGGATTTGCACTGAAGCATGCACAATAAAAAACACGTTGTCTCCTGGACTCTAATTTTCAAGATCTATGTTCCTTTTCGTTAGTTCCTACTTTTGAAGAGTTCTATTTTTTGGCAGCCTGAAAGTCTGTAAGCGTGACCTGACTGGAGATTAGATGAGTTTAGGGAAGACAAGGAAAAGGGAGGGAGCAACAAGTTGCTATGGAAGACAGTAATGGATGTTGTTTTGCGTGATTGACCATTTTCTCGTATTTTCTATTTAACATCCAGACAAAATCAACAATATTTAAATTCACGCAAAAAAATCTGAATCTGAGATATGTATTTTCAATTGGGATGTCTGTAGACAAGGACAATTTTTTTAGTTTTCTGCAGAATCCGGAAAAGTTGGCAAGGCATTTCCCAGCATACTTTGTTGTAGTTATAATATTTACTTTTCACTGTGTTATCATGCATCTTTAATGTGTTACAGTAGAACCTTCATTTACGAACTTAATTATTTCTTGAACTGGGTTCAAAATATAAAGTTTGTGTAATGAAGTAAATTTTCCATTTGATTTACGAACTCAATTGTTTCTTGAACATGGCTATAATTAAAAAAAAGTTTGTATAGTGAAGCGGATTTTCCATTTGATTTACGAACTTAATTATTTCTTGAACATGGCAAAAAAAAAGTTTGTATAGTGAAGCGGATTTTTCATTTGATTTACGAGCTTAATTGTTTCTTGAGCAGGGTTCGAAAAATTACTTTTGTATAGTGAAGCAAATATTTCCATAAACAATGTAAATATGAATAATAGGTTCTAACCTCAACAGAAGTCCATATTTTACTGAAGGTTTGTACTCTTTAAACACAAGTGCTATAAAGTACTATATATCAAACAAACATAACAAGGGGGTGATGGATCAACTATCTCTTTATTAAAAAGCCTAAACAACAACAAGCTGCTGTTCTGCCAACTCATAAATCACAAAAATCCTTAACTTTAACTCTATATTAGATAATTTTATTAGATTAGGATATTGCAATTCATCCACATATGAGCAAAAGCCTCACTGTAAATATGCTATATTTAGCTACAACAGCTAAATTAATCGGTTTCATCTTTTTATTTTTTTGAAAATAATTTTCTACAAAGTCCAATTTATATTTGTTCTAAAAACAAACCACATTATAAGAAAATTATTTTGCTAAGTGTAAGTAAGACGCCATTTATGCAGTATCATTTCATCATTTGTATTCATTGGTCATTTGTATTCATTAGTTTCTTTAAAAAGTAGGGGGGGAAAATCATAAAAAATCAGAAATAAATTTTTTTGTAAAAATAAAAACCAAAAAATCGGAGATTTAATTTTTTAGGGCATATGCACAATAACATCCGTAAATGAGCAGCTGATGAGAGGAGATAAAGGAGGGGTAGGTGTGTGTGCGTGTGTTGTGTGGGTGGGTTCGCATGTGTGTTTGTGTGCTCTTGGAAGATACCCTGCTGAACAAGAAGTAGTGTCTCTTCCTCCGCTGTCGTATAAGTATGCTTTGGCATATTTTTTCTGTTCTTATCAATCAATCAATGTTTATTTATATAGCCCTAAATCACAAGTGTCTCAAAGGGCTGCACAAGCCACAACGACATCCTCGGTACAGAGCCCACATAAGGGCAAGGAAAAACTCACCCCAGTGGGACGTCGATGTGAATGACTATGAGAAACCTTGGAGAGGACCGCATATGTGGGTAACACCCCGCCCCTCTAGGGGAGACCGAATGCAATGGATGTCGAGTGGGTCTGACATAATATTGTGAGAGTACAGTCCATAGTGGATCCAACATAATAGTAAGAGTCCAGTCCATAGTGGGGTCACCAGGAGACCATCCCGAGCGGAGACGGGTCAGCAGCGCAGAGATGTTCCCAACCGACACACAGGCGAGCGGTCCACCCCGGGTCCCAACTCTGGACAGCCAGCACTTCATCCATGGCCACCGGACCTGTGTGTCTCCCCCTCCACAAGGGATAGGGGGAGCAGAGGAGAAAGGAAAAGAAACGGCAGATCAACTGGTCTAAAAAGGGGGTCTATTTAAAGGCTAGAGTATACAAATGAGTTTTAAGATGGGACTTAAATGCTTCTACTGAGGTAGCATCTCTAATTGTTACCGGGAGGGCATTCCATAGTACTGGAGCCCGAATAGAAAACGCTCTATAGCCCGCAGACTTTTTTTGGGCTCTGGGAATCACTAATAAGCCAGAGTTCTTTGAACGCAGATTTCTTGCCGGGACATAGGGTACAATACAATCGGCAAGATAGGATGGAGCTAGACCGTGTAGTATTTTATACGTACGTAGTAAAACCTTAAAGTCACATCTTAAGTGCACAGGAAGCCAGTGCAGGTGAGCCAGTATAGGCGTAACATGATCAAACTTTCTTGTTCTTGTCAAAAGTCTAGCAGCCGCATTTTGTACCAACTGTAATCTTTTAATGCTAGACATAGGGAGACCTGTAAATAATACGTTACAGTAATCGAGACGAGACGTAACGAACGCATGAATAATGAATAATAGTGGACAAAATGGAACGAATTTTAGCGATATTACGCTTATGTCTTAATGTCTGTTCTTATCACAATTAAAAACTTGCTCTGGTACAAAGCCAGCTTCCTTATTCTCTTCAATACGAGCAAGCACAAAATGGCTGCCAGTGGACAGACTGGGTTTACTAGGTAAATTGGTGGTGTTGTGTGTCTCTACAGTTAAAATTTTGGGACTTTTGGTGGTAACCTGACACCCTTAGTAAGAATGGTCAGTGCAATGCATCGTATTAATACCACTGTGAGCTCTCACAATCAATCGCACTCCAACAATATACAGTATATACAGAGCAGGCCAAAAGTTTGGGCACACCTTCTCATATCAATGGGTTTTCTTTATTTTCATGACTATTTACATTGTAGATTGTCACGGAAGGCATCAAAAACTATGACACCTGGGAAGTGAAAACCATTTCAGGTGACTACCTCTTGAAGCTCATTGAGAGAATGCCAAGAATGTGCAAAAAAGTAATCAGAGCAAAGGGTGGCTATTTTGAAGAAACTAGAATATAAAACATGTTTTCAGTTATTTCACCTTTTTTTGTTAAGTACATAACTCCACGTGTGTTCATTCATAGTTTTGAGGCTTTCAGTGACAATCTATAATGTAAATAGTCATGAAAATAAAGAAAACGCATTGAATGAGATGGTGTGTCCAAACCTTTGGCCTGTACTGTATATGACGTATACATGGGTACTGGGTACTGTTGATGTTAGATCAATCTCCTTATCTGTAGAAGTTCACCATGCGGGTCGGTTGTATTTTGATTTTTAAATGGTCCAGTGGACTGGATGAAATACATTCCTGGGAAGGTCATGGTCCGTGGGTCGAGAGTTTGACACCTGTGCTGTATAAAGTCCTCTCAAAAAAGTGTGAGCAAATAGGAGACCGACTTCAATGGTTTCTTTCATTTAGGGCCTTGTAAGTTGTAAAAGTGGTGCCCCAGTACTTCATAAAGAATGTATTATTTGTAGCAAACTTCCATGTACCAAGTCTTAACAGTACGAACCAAAGTCTTGGCTTGTGTACTTGTTAAGTTTCCCTCTTAAGATGCCACGTGACCGATGAATTGGTAGGGGGGAAACAACAAGAAACAAGGTGTTCTCCTCAATAAACCTATGTTAGGAGACCAATTAGCTGAACACGCGTAGTTCACACACAACAAAGAAGAATGCATCAACACGTGTCAAAAATGCCAGTGCTGCTCCACCTTCAGCATGAACGGCATGCAATAGGTCACACAAACACATACCATTTAGCTCTCTCCTCTGAATGAGTCACTTTCATTTTTTGGGCTCCTAAATCACTTGTGTTCATCTGTGTAACATTCACACTGCTTAGTGCTGATTTTTATGTGTTTTGTCTGCACGCTTCACCTCACTCAGAGAACATATATCCCAATCTGGCACAGATTAACTGTAAATATTAATACACAATATGATTTGTAAATGAAAGAATACATTAACGTGTCTGACAAAATGTGCTATTCACAGTGACATTTTTGTACTTACGTCTATGTAGCAGTTTGGATGTAATGTGTCAAAAATTTATCGCATGAATCCATTCCTTGCAGATGACAGTATTAGTATTTAGTAGAGATGTCCGATAATATCGGACTGCCGATATTATCGGCCGATAAATGCTTTAAAATGTATTATCGGAAATTATCGGTATCGGTTTCAAAAAGTAAAATGTATGACTTTTTAAAACTATTTTCCCGGGAGACTCACAAATTTCAGTGCCACTCCTGTAAATCTCCCGGGGCAACCATTCCCTCGAATTTCTCCCAGACAATAATATTGGAGGCGTGCCTTAAAGGGCAACATTATCACAATTTCAGAAGGGTTAAAACCATTAAAAATCAGTTCCCAGTTATTTTATTTTTCGAAGTTTTTTTCAAAATTTTACCCATCACGCAATATCCCTAAAAAAAAAAGAAGCTTCAAAGTGCCTGATTTTAACCATCGTTATCAAATCAAATCAATCAAATCAACTTTATTATATACACACCCGTCCATTTTCCTGTGACGTCACACAGTGATGCCAATACAAACAAACATGGCGGATAGAACAGCAGGGTGTAGCGACATTAGCTCGGATTCAGACTCGGATTTCAGCGGCTTAAGCGATTCAAAAGATTACGCATGTATTGAAACGGATGGTTGTAGTGTGGAGGCAGGTAGCAAAAATGAAATTGAAGAAGAAAATGAAGCTATTGAGCCATATCGGTTTGAACCGTATGCAAGCGAAACCGACGAAAACAACACGACAGCCAGCGACACGGGAGAAAGCGAGGACGAAATCGGCGATCGCCTTCTAACCAACGATTGGTATGTGTTTGTTTGGCATTAACGGAAACTAACAACTATGAACTAGGTTTACAGCATATGAAATACATTTGGCAACAACATGCACTTTGAGAGTGCAGACAGCCCATTTCAGGCGACCTAAGAACATATATTTTTCCACGATTTCAGCACTCAGGTTAACCATACCTAAATAGACACAAAATACTGCATTACACAAGACTACTCGAATGATTGAAAAAAAAAAAAGTTTTTTAGCTAAATTATTGGTAAACACAGTTTATGTATAATAATTTACGTAAAACCGCGAGTAATGAATAAAGTTTTCATCAATTAATATATTCTGTAGACATACCCTCATCCGCTCTCTTTTCCTGAAAGCTGATCTGTCCAGTTTTGGAGTTGATGTCAGCATCTGCTTTGAGTGTCGCAGGATATCCACACATTCTTGCCATCTCTGTCGTAGCGTAGTTTTCGTCGGTAAAGTGTGCGGAACAAACGACTGACCATTTCGTCGGCTTTCCCCACAGCCTCGTATTTTGAACAAATTTTGTCCAATTTCTTGCCACTTTCGCATCTTTGGGCCACTGGTGCAACTTGAATCCGTCCCTGTTGGTGTTGTTACACCCTCCGACAACACACCGACGAAAGTGAGAAAATGGCGGATTGCTTCCCGATGTGACGTCACGTTGTGACGTCATCGCTCCGAGAGCGAATAATAGAAAGGCGTTTAATTCGCCAAAATTCACCCATTTAGAGTTCGGAAATCGGTTAAAAAAATATATGGTCTTTTTTCTGCAACATCAAGGTATATATTGACGCTTACATAGGTCTGGTGATAATGTTCCCTTTAAAGACACTGCCTTTGCGTGCCGGCCCAATCACATAATATCTACGGCTTTTCACACACACAAGTGAATGCAAGCATACTTGGTCAACAGCCATACAGGTCACACTGAGGGTGGCCGTATAAACAACTTTAACACTGTTACAAATATGCGCCACACTGTGAACTCACACCAAACAAGAATGACAAACACATTTCGGGAGAACATCCGCACCGTAACACAACATAAACACAACAGAACAAATACCCAGAACCCCTTGCAGCACTAACTCTTCCGGGACGCTACAATATACACCCCCCGCTACCCCTATCCCCCACCTCAAACCCTCCCCCCAACCCCGCCCACCTCAACCTCCTCATGCTCTCTCAGGGAGAGCATGTCCCAAATTCCAAGCTGCTGTTTTGAGGCATGTTAAAAAAAATAATGCACTTTGTGACTTCAATAATAAATATGGCAGTGCCATGTTGGCATTTTTTCCATAACTTGAGTTGATTTACTTTGGAAAACCTTGTTACATTGTTTAATGCATCCAGCGGGGCATCACAACAAAATTAGGCATAATAATGTGTTAATTCCACGACCGTATATATCGGTATTGGTTGATATCAGAATCAGTAATTAAGAGTAGGACAATATCGGATATCGGCAAAAAAGCCATTATCGGACATCTCTAGTAATTAGATTATTTTAAGTAACAATGTGAGACATTTTTTTTTTTTTAGAAAAAACTTTTTCAAAGTACAGAGATACCTCAGGAATACTGCTAGTTGGTGTAGCAAATGTCAAAGTGAACCCCTTATGATCCTCACAAAACATCGGGTCTTACTAGCTATCATTAGCTTATATCTAGAGACTGATACAACTTTGTATTTTGCGTGAGTGTGAAAAGGATGAAAGTGAGTGCAAAGAACAGTGCTGAGAAGATGAAGTGGATGATATACACTATATTGCCAAAAGTATTTGGCCACCCATCTAAATGATCAGAATCAGGTGTCCTAATCACCGGCCACCTGTGCAACAAATCCAGTCGTGAAATGTCTTCGCTCCTAAATATTCCAAAGTCAACTGTGTTTGGGAACAACAGCAACTCAGCCACCAAGTGGTAGGCCACGTAAACTGACAGAGAGGGGTCAGCGGATGCTGAAGCGCATAGTGCAAAGAGGTCGCCGACTTTCTGCACAGTCAGTTGCTACAGAGCTCCAAACTTCATGTGACCTTCCAATTAGCCCACGTACAGTACCCAGAGAGCTTCATGGAATGGGTTTCCATGGCCGAGCAGCTTTATCTAAGCCATACATAACCAAGTCCAATGCAAAGCGTTGGATGCAGTGGTGTAAAGCACGTCGCCACTGGACTCTAGAGCAGTCTTCTCTGGAGTGATGAATCACGTTTTTCCATCTGGCAATCTGATGGACGAGTCTGGGTTTGGAGGTTGCCAGGAGAATGGTACATTTCGGACTGCATTGTGCCGAGTGTAAAATTTGGTGGAGGAGGAATTATGGTGTGGGGTTGTTTTTCAGGCTTGGCCCCTTAGTTCCAGTGAAAGGAACTTTAAATGCTCCAGGATACCAAAACATTTTGGACAATTCCAAGCTCCCAACCTTGTGGGAACAGTTTGGAGCGGACCCCTTCCTCTTCCAACATGCACAAAGCAAGGTCCATAAAGACATGGATGACAGAGTCTGGTGTGGATGAACTTGACTGGCCTGCACAGAGTCCTGACCTGAATCCGATAGAACACCTTTGGGATGAATTAGAACGGAGACTGAAAGCCAGGCCTTCTCGACCAACATCAGTGTGTGACCTCACCAATGCACTTTTGGAAGAATGGTCTTAAATTCCTATAAACACACTCCGCAACCTTGTGGACAGCCTTTCCAGAAGAGTTGAAGCCGTAATAGCTGCAAAAGGTGGACCCACATCATATTGAACCCTGTGGGTTAGGAATGGGATGGCATTTTAAGTTCATATGTGAGTCAAGGCAGGTAGCCAAATACTTTTGGCAATATATTGTAATTATTGAATTAAAGAAATAAATCATCAGAAACATGACAGAGCGTGTAGTTATCAGCTATCTTAGTGAAGCAGTTGGAGTGTAGCACTGCTAGTCTTGACCATACCAAAGCATAATGAGTCAATAACTCCAGCAAAGGATGTTAAAGGGGAACTGCACTTTTTTGGAGGAATTTTGCCTCTTGTTCACAATCATTATAAAAGACATGACGGTGGATGGATTTTTTTTTTAATGCATTCTAAATATTAAATAAATTAGATCAAAAGTCCGCTTACAATGGAGCCCATGGGAGCCGTTCAATTCTGCCTATCCAGTCTTTAAAAAAAACATCCAAACACCACTCGATGATGTAAACATGGGGACACATAGTAGTGATCACGGCGCCACTATAAATAATTTGTCTGTGTTAGCCTTTATAATTACAATATCACTAATACTTGGGTAATATTCAAGTCCATCCATCCATCCATTTTCTACCGCTTATTCCCTTTGGGGTCGCGGGGGGCGCTGGAGCCTATCTCAGCTACAATCGGGCGGAAGGCGGGGTACACCCTGGACAAGTCGCCACCTCATCGCAAGTCACAAAATGTAAATTGATTATTGTTAGCGCTTTTTGAATGGTTATTTATCGGATTTTATGGGCGGAATAATGGATCATCAATTGGCTCCGCTGTAAGTGGACTTTTAATTTGCGTTTATTTAATATTTAGAATGCATTAAAAAAAAATATCCACCCGTAGTCATGTCTTTTATAATGATTGTGAACGATAGGCAAAACAAGCGCAGTTCCCCTTTTAAAGTAGTATCTAATTGGCAGATCAATAAAAATATGGAGAAGCTACTGTCCACTCTCCAAGGCAAAAGCTGTATTTTATTATTACATCGCTTCATAACACTACAGAAGCTGTTTGTCTTCATAAAGTTACTGCAGTTTTTTGTAGTACATTCTAATGTATTATTTGACATGCAATATAATCTTAAAGCTTGTTCGCATTTTTAAAAGGCCTTTTTTAAATGTTTATGTTTTGGGGGTGCAAGCATATATTGATAAAAATGTATTTCAATGGCTGATGCAGTTGCACAATACAAGTTTTTCGAGTTACGAGCCAGCCGCGTGACAGAACCAATTAAACTCGTATGCTGTAGGTCCCAATGTATTGAATTACAGGAAACAACTTTATCCCTCCTAATTCTGATGTTTAATACACTTCAACCAGTCTAAACAGCTTTAACCTGTTAGGAGTCCAATTTAGTTTTAGCGCTTTTACAGACGTTTGTGCTTACCTCTACTGCAGTGGTTCTCAACCTTTTTTCAGTGATGTACCCCCTGTGAACATTTTTTTAATTCAAGTACCCCCTAATCAGAGCAAAGCATTTTTGGTTGAAAAAAAGAGATAAAGAAGTAAAATACAGCACTATGTCATCAGTTTCTGATTTATTAAATTGTATAACAGTGCAAAATATTGCTCATTTGTAGTGGTCTTTCTTGAACTATTTGGAAAAAAAGATAGGTTTTTATTTATATTTATAAAGGATTTTTGAATTGTTGCTATTTTTAGAATATTTAAAAAATATATATCACGTACCCCTTGGCATACCTTCAAGTACCCCCAGGGGTACGCGTACCCCTATTTGAGAACCACTGCTCTACTGTATATCTTGCCTCTGCTGCGCACATGTGTGACTGGACAATTATTTTCTTCATTTTGACATAGTGCATTAACACATTGGCTCTTAAAGGGGTCCTATTACCCCAAATCAACTTTTCCTACCTGTTGGTACCTGTTTTTAGGATCCTCACTAGTACCGAAAATGTGAATTCAAACCATGGCGGAGATATTTATAAAACATTCTTGCCTTCTACCAAACTTGCTCCAAACGAGCAGTTTGGAATTTGAAACTTTAGTGACATATTTTACTTTAGTTATATCTGAAACTGATACTTTGTTATATGGGACAATGCACATTAATGAACATATACAATGTAAACGTGCCAGATTGTAGCCAAAAGCTCATTTCCATCTGTAGGCTCCGGCAGGTTGATAGCATACACAAAGTCTGTAAAGAACAGCAAAGTAAGGCAGCACCAACATCAGACATAAACAATACAATAAAATTAACACAGAAGAAAATGAAAAGTAAGACAGCACCTACATGTATAGCGCTTTTTTACCTTCAAGGTACTCAAAGCGCTGTGACACTATTTCCACATTCACCCACTCACACACTGATGGCTGTAACCATGACCCATCAGGAACAAGGGTGAAGTGGTTTGCTCAATGACACAACGGACGTGACTAGGACGGCATAAGCCAGGGATTGTACCAGGAACCCTCAGGTTTCTGGCACAGCCGCCACCTGGAATAGGCTCCAGCTGAACAAAATAGGTTAGGTTACTTTATTAGTACCCGAAGGTAAAGTTGTTTTGCAGCCAGCAAGATGAGGACATCCATTTAAACATACAGAGGAAGTAACATCTTAGATATGCAATACAAAGACCTACCACATAACAAGCATCACAAACATTGCCAAGATCACTAACTAGTACATGTACTCAAAGTTCCCCATAAAAAGGATAAAACTAAAGATGTCCGATAATGGCTTTTTTGCCGATATCCCGATATTGTCCAACTCTTAATTACCGATTCCGATATCAACCGATACCGATATATACAGTTAAGGAATTCACACATTATTATGCCTAATTTTGTGGTGATGCCCCGCTGGATGCATTAAACAATGTAACAAGGTTTTCCAAAAATAAATCAACTCAAGTTATGGAAAAAAATGCCAACATGGCACAGCCATATTTATTATTGAAGTCACAAAGTGCTATTTTTTTTTTTTAACATGCCTCAAAACAGCAGCTTGGAATTTGGGACATGCTCTCCCTGAGAGTGCATGAGGAGGTTGAGGTGGGCCTTGTTGGGGCGGGGTTGAGGTGAAGAGGTAGGTGGTAGCGGGGGGTGTATATTGTAGCGTCCCGGAAGAGTTAGTGCTGCAAGGGGTTCTGGGTATTTGTTCTGTTGTGTTTATGTTGTGTTACGGTGCGGATGTTCTCCCGAAATGTGTTTGTCATTCTTGTTTGGTGTGGGGTCACAGTGTGGCGCATATTTGTAACAGTGTTAAAGTTGTTTATACGGCCACCCTCAGTGTGACCTGTATGGCTGTTGACCAAGTATGCGTGGCATTCACGTGTGAGTGTGTGTGTGTGTGTGTGTGTGTGTGTGTGTGTGTGTGTGTGTGTGTGTGTGTGTGTGTGTGTGTGTGTGTGTGTGTGTGTGTGGGCGTGTGTGCGTGTGTGTGTGTGTGAAAAGCCGTAGATATTATGTGATTGGACTGGCACGCAAAGGCGGTGCTTTTAAGGTTTATTGGCGCTCTGTATTTCTCCCTACGTCCGTGTACCACTCCGTACAGCGGCGTTTTAAAAAGTCATAAATTTTACTTTTTGAAACCGATATCGATAATTTCCGATGTTACATTTTAAAGCATTTATCGGCCGATAATATCGGCAGTTCGATGTTATCGGACATCTCTAGATAAAACATATAAAATCCCAATCAGATAAGATTTGAGACAAGCCAGAATAAACCAATATAGACAAAAAAATAGGTACAACAGCTTATTTAGTTCTGTGATGGCAGCTGGGCCAAAACTACATCTGTACCGTTTTGTTTTGCCTCTTGGGACTAAAAACCTCCAGATGGGAGAAGCTGAAAATAACTGTCTAGGTAGTGAGATACATCAGTTAAAATGGAGGAAGCTATCGTCACTACCTGGTTGTTGTAGAGCAGTGTTTTTCAACCTTTTTTGAGGCAAGGCACATTTTTTTCATAAAAAAATCGGGAGGCACATCAGCAGAAAACGTTAAAAAATTAAACTCCACCAGTTCGTCGTGCCTTATTTTGAGTTTGTTGGTGTTTTCCTGTGTGTAGTGCTTTAGTTCTTGTCTTGCGCTGTTATTTTGGAGGCCCTTCCTGTTTTGTTGATGCTTTCCTGTAGCAGTTTCATGTCTTCCTTTGAGCGCTATTCCGCGCACCTGCTTTGTGTTAGCAAGCAAGGATATTTACGTTGTTGCTATCCTTCTTTGTGTGAACATTGTTAATTGTCATGTCATGTACGGATGTACTTTGTGGACACCGTAAGATTTTGCTGTCGTCCAGCATTCTGTTTACTTTGTAGCCAGTTCAGTTGTACTTTCGTTTTGCATAGCCATTGCCTTTCCCTTTCCCTTTCCCTTTTGTTCATTTTTGGTTTAAGCATTACATACGTTTTTACCTGCATGCTGCCTCCCGCTGTGGTCTGCATATTGGGATCACCACAAAATCATCCTAGTCTCACCCGACACATTCCGACTTTTACAAAGCAGTTAACTACCTGTTGCCACCTACTGACATGGAGTATTACGTAGTTACCCTGCCGAGTTTTACACAGCACAGACACTAAGCAACGGCACATTATTTGCAGATTAAAATTATTGATTTGCAAAAAATATTTTTGGACCAATTAGGTGAAGTTGCATAATTTGCACAGTGGTTGAAAAACACTGTTGTGGAGGGTGGCTGGAGACAACTGAGACTCACCAATTAATTTACCTGACTCTTTAACAATTTGGTTTAGGGAATTATTGTCCTTTAGTGACAGGTGACTGAACCATGAGACCAGGGAGAAGGACAAAACAGATTATATAAAAGCATGGTAAAACCTGATCATGATTGTCTTGTCAACATTAAAATGAGACAGTTTTCTCAGACAGTACAAACGTTGTTGAGCCTGTTTACACACCGCATCACAGTTAGCATCAAATTTCAGTTGTTGGTCAATTATAGTTCCAAGGTATTTATACCTGTGCACATATTCAATGACCTGGTTTTTATTCACAGTTGGCTGGTTCACATGGGGTGTTTTCCTAAAGTCGATCAGCATGTCTTTTGCTTTTGATAAGTTGAGCTGGAGGTAAGACTCATCACACCAAAGTCGTCAATAATGGGGCTTTGGCTGCTTTCATCTCCATTTAGCAAACTAACAATTACTGAATCATCAGCATATTTGATTATTGTTTTCTTGTCATATTTACTCCGACACATGTTTGTGTACAAAATAAATAACAGGGGAGACAACACACAACCTTGTGGTGAGCCGGTAGAAGTACCCTTCCTGACAGACAAAGTACAATTGATTCTGACTTTCTGCGTTCTGTTCGTTAAAAAGTTAAGGATCTAGCCAATGGGTGTCAAACTCTGGCCCGCGGGCCAAATTTGACTTTGGCCCTTGAGGCGATATCAAATTAACACTAGAGCTGGCCCGCCGATTATATACAGCGGCGGTGCCGTGGTAACACCACATTCACCGCTAATTCTCATACTTGCCAACCCTCCCGGGAGACTCCCAAATGTCAGTGCCCCTCCCGGAAATCGTCACGTCCGCTTTGCATCCATTCTAACAACGTGCCGGCCCAGTCACATAATATATGCGGCTTTTGAACGCACACACATGTGAATGCAAGGCATACTTGATCAACAGCGATACAGGTTACACTGAGGGTGGCCGTATAAACAACTTTAACACTGTTACAAATATGCGCCACACTGTGAAACCACACCAAACAAGAATGACAAACACATTTCGGGAGAACATCCGCACCAACATAAACACAACAGAACAAATACCCAGAACCCTTTGCAGCACTAACTCTTCCGGGACGCTACAAGGTGTGTTTGGGGGGCGGGGTTTGGTGGTAGCGGGGGTGTATTTTGTAGCGTCCTGGAAGAGTAGTACTGCAAAGGGTTCTGGGTATTTGTTCTGGTGTGTTTATGTTGTATTACGGTGTGGATGTTCTCCCGAAATTTTTGTTTGGTGTGGATTCACAGTGTGGCGTATATTTCTAACAGTGTTAAAGATGTTTATACGGCCACCCTCAGTGTAACCTGTATCGCTGTTGATCAAGTATGCCTTGCATTCACGTATGTGTGCGTTATGAAACCGCACATATCTTGAGACTGGGCCGGCACGTTGTTAGAATGGATGAAAAGCGGACGTGACGACAGCTCGTAGAGGACGTTAAAGGCAGTGCATTTAAGGCACGCCCCCAAGACTGTGGTCCGGGTGGACTACGAGATATAATGACTGATGAACACCTTCATTCGATAAAGAAGGTTGCCTCAGCTCAAATCCTGAGCCCCGACATTAATGAACTAGCATCCAAGAAAAGATGGCAGGTATCTGGCTTGGGCACATCAGATTAGATCAGTGTGTTGCAAACTGAGCAGTTTAAAGTCCTGAATGGTTGGTTTATTCATTGTTATTTTATTTTCAAATTGATTACCCTATGGAAAAAGTTAATGTTGATATTTACCTCAGAAGGCTGCAAATAGACAAGAGGCATTCAATATTTTTTTTAAATTGTATTTGATATGCCATTGATATTTTTTAATTATTATTATTATTATTATTTGAAACTGGATTTTGCATGTCACTGTAAAGTTATATAAGCCTTGCTTGTTCAATATTCAATGCAAAACTTGTTTGGGTCCCTATTAAAAGGTTAATTTTTTCAACTTTGGCCCGCGGCTTTGTTCAGTTTAAAATTTTGGCCCACTCTGTATTTGAGTTTGACACCCCTGATCCAGCCCATCAAGTTATTAGTCAGGCTAAAGTGCTCAGTCAACCTGCTAATCAGAATATGCGGCTGGATCGTGTTAAAAGCTGATGAAATGTCGACAAATAAAAGTCTGGCGTGAGTTCCATTTTTGTATACATAAGCAGATGAATGAATGCTTTGCTAACATACTCTCCAAATGCTTGCTCATTTACGCTTTCATCTATTCTCGCATTGACTATTGTAATTCTGTTTTAACTTGTTTCAACAAGTCAACTTTAAAGAGACTTCAGACTGCACAGTATCCGGCTGCCAGACTTATGACCGGTGCACACAGAACATCCTACATTATCCCAATTCTATCCAGTTTTCATTGGCTTCCAGTCAAATGCCGCATAGAGTTTTAAGATTTTAGTCCTGATTTTCCGTTTGTTGCATGGTGGGGCCCCTATGTATATCACTGATTTGTTGTGCCCTTACACTTCAGGGCGCTGCTTTCGGTCTTCAGGCCAGGGTCTCCCTAATGATCCCAAAAACTGATTTTAAGACTTGTGGATACCTGGCATTCCAGACTGTAGCCCCCAGGCTCTGGAATTACTTGCACCAGTCCCTTTGTGAGCTTGAGACTGTGTTGCCTTTTTTTAAAACATTTGAAGACTTTGCTTTTTAGTAAAGCTTTTAGTTAATGGACTTAACTTTTGTTTTTAATCCATTTTTTTATCCTTTTGTATTTTATTTATAATGTTGCCCTGTTGTTTAAATGTAATTGTTGTTTTAATTCACCTATGTTTTGTACAGCACTTTGTTAGAATCATACATAATGTTGGATGTAGAGAACATACAAACCCCTTATTCATTGAATCAAAAATACTGTAATTTCACGACATAGTGAATTTGCAAACAGCTAAAATTATACACAAGGCACATTACAATCTGCTACCCAATAATACACAACAATTCTTCTCAACAAAAGAGGAGAAATATAATCTTAGAGAAAAATGTTATTTAAAACATTTGTATGCACGTACAACACTTAAGACCTTGGAATATGTGGAGTTAAAAATTATGGAATGGATTAAGCAAAGAAATCAAACAATGTACTAATATGATCCACTTCAAGAAACTCTTGAAACTTAAAATGTTTACAAAGTACAAAGAAGAAGAGCCATGATAAGCATTCTGAATTAATTTCATCCATCCGTTCATTTTCTAGATAATCTTACTTATCTCACCATATGAAATATAACTTACTTCACTAATTATTATTTATTTATTTGTATTGTTATTACTTATGGAGTATATTGTGAATACATTGAGAACAGGAAGTGAACAAAAGTTTTAGCAACTCCTATGTAAAGGAAAAGGTGTAGAATTAAATAAGCTATGCTTCTTCCTTCGAACATGTTGAATAGAGAAACTGGAAATTGTGATGTATCATGTTGTATGCATGCGTGTTCGAAATGAACACAAACTCAACTCAACTCAACTTTGTGATTTCTATCTGTGAAAGCGCATTGTAAATAAAATTAATTTGCTTACTTACTTACTTACTTACTTGCATATGTGTCCAGATTCTGACCAACCTGGTGTTGGAGAGCCTCCATCCTGAGCTGAGGAATTTGATTGGACCTCGTCTAAAGGGGAAGACGCAGCAGAGGCAGAGGAATTGGATGTTTGTGAGTTTCCGTGGGACTGGACCACGTGTAATTTTCAATGTTGTATTAACACACTGCAATGATAGTGACATTTATGCTTGGCTTTTTCTAGATATCGGATGCTGTGTACAGGCAGGTTTTGGCCCAGACCAGCAGTCAGTATGATGCTCTGCTTGAAGCCTGTGAGACTCAGAAGATTGAACTGGATTCTCGGCTAAGAACCAACATGGACCAAATCATTGCATCCAAAGAGCATGTCAGCAGCAAGATTCGAGGTAACCTTGTTCACTGAAAAACAAACTCTTCGTCAGCTAAAATATATTTGATTACTTTGCAGTTACATCATAAAAGGCACCTTTTGTGGTTATGAATTGTATTAATAAGTGACACAAGTTTGTTGTTTTTAGTTAAGCGTTTGTGTACAACTCTCAGGGAATTATTTAAAAGATGTTGTGAACAAATGTAGATAATAGGTAAAGTTAATATATTATGCGATTAATCACAAAAAGTAATCACTTAATCATCTGTATATATCAGGGGTGTAATAGTATTGTAAATACCGTGGTATTTCGGTTTCAGTCTTCACAATAACACAGTGATGCTTAATGGTACCAAACAAAAACTTGGTGTGTAGTATTTTCCGGCGCTTTAGTGTTGGCGGGGTCTGAAAGTAAACTACATTTCCCCAAATCCTCTGCACAGCACAGGGCAAAGGAAATATGAGGAAACTGAAAAACTACTTGATAAATCCTCAATCCATCCATCCATCCATTTTCTACCGCTTGTCCCTTTTGGGGTCGTGGGGGGTGCTGGAGCCTATCTCAGCTGCATTCGGGCAGAAGGCGGGGTACACCCTGGACAAGTCGCCACCTCATCACAGGGCCAACACAGATAGACAGACAACATTCACACACTAGGGCCAAATTAGAGTTGCCAATCAACCTATCCCCAGGTGCATGTTTTTGGAGGTGGGAGAAAGATCCCGAGCGCAGGATCGAACCCATCCATCAAATTTTACACTGCTTGTTTCTCTCAATGTCACGGGGGGGTCTGGAGTCTGTCCAGCCAAACATCAGTTTGTGAGGTATTTACATACTTGTAAAGAGCATAATGTCATGGCTGTGTTGAGTTTCCAATAATTTCTACAATTCTTATTTTTTTTGTGTTCTGCCTTCTTCTTTTACATAATACCTTCCATAAAAAAAAAAAATTCTCACTTGAGTCCTTGAAAAGATGTTTTCATTTTTATAATATGTATTAATATTGTTCTCTATTTATATATGTGTTTGCAGCCCTGGTGTTGCCCAAAGCAGAGGCTCTCCTGAGGAGGAGCGTCCAAACTTACATCAGTTCCATCTTAGAGGCCTTGATGGAGCCCACAAGCCGAGGTTTCGCCGAAGTCAGAGATGTTTTCTTCAGGGAGGTGGTGGAGATTAGCAAGAACTTGATAAACGGAGGAGGCAAAGACAAAATGGGAGAAGTAAGTCATATTGTGTTTATTTGTTGTTTCGCCGTGCTCACAGTCATGTCACGTTTGTTTTCTCTCAGCACATGGAGAGGCTCTCTATGCTCGCCTTCCACCCTGTCAAAATGCAGAGTTGCTACGAAAAGGTGGAGGAGCTGAATCTGGAGGGGCTACAGCAAAGGTTCGACGTGTCCAGCCCCTCTGTGTTTGTCAGCAGGGCTCAGATCCTCATGGGGGAGGTGAGAGGTCGCTGGAATGTTTACACACCATCCTCAGAGTCAGAAAGCAGGACCAGTGTGGCAGACAGTAAACCTGCTGTCTGTCTCAAAACACTTCATTTTGAGTCATCATGTCAGTATTAAACATATCACCAGCACTGTGCAATAGAGGTGTGCGATACTGCAATGGATCCAATACCATGTAGACACAGGACCAGTACAGTTGATATTAACATGTTTTACTACTTTTCAATTGTAATCATAATAATAATAATAATACATTTTATTTATAAGGCACCTTTCTGGGCACTCAAGGACACCGTACAAAATCAAAACAATAAAATCAAATTGGATAAAAACAACAATAATAACAACAACAAAGATAGAGAAGAAAAGATGATTACAATGAACAGGCAGTCAGGAATAGGTGTGTTTTGAGTCTTGATTTGAAGAGGGATATTGAGTCTAAGTAACGAAGGTCTGGTGGCAAAGAGCTCTAAAGATGTGGGGCAGAGCGGCTGAAAGCTCGGGCACCCATGGTGGACAGTTTAAATAAAGGGACAGTGAGATGAATGGATGAAGAGGATCTTAGGGAACGTGAGGGCGTGGCGACATGGATCAGGTCAGAGAGATATGATGGAGAGAGGTTATGGATGGCTTTGAAAGTGAGGAGAATTATTTTAAAGTGGATACGATGTTTGATGGGTAGCCAGTGGAGTTGCTGCAGAACAGGGGTGATGTGCTGGATTGACGGGGTTCTGGTGATTATCCGGGCTGTTTGTCATATTCAAAGACAAACAGCATATAAAGATCTTTAAGGTTTTGAAGGGCCTAAAAAAGATAATTTTTTCCTTTTTTTGCTCAGGTTTATTAAAAAACTAAAATATCAGATTATGTCACAGGTTTAAATTAGTCAAATAACTCATTTTATGCACATTTATACTAATTGAAAACTCTGACGGGCAGCACGTGGGATCTGTGGTTAGCGCTTGTGCCTCACAGCAAGAAGGTCCTGGGTTCGATTCCTGGGCTCGGGGTCTTTCTGTGTGGAGTTTGCATATTCTCCCCGTTACTGCATGGGTTCCCCCAGGCTTCCTCCCACCTCCAAAGACATGCACCTGGGGATAGTTTGATTGGCAACACTAAATTGGGCCGAGAGTGTAAATGTTATCTGCCTATCTGTGTTGGCCGTACGATGAGGTGGCGATTTGTCCAGGGTGTACCCTGCCTTCCGGCCGAGTGCAGCTGGGATAGGCTCCAGCCCCCCCGCAACACCGAGAGAGACAAGCACTAGAAAATGGATGGATGGATGAATGGAAAACTGTGACATAATTTAACAAAGGGCGTTTTAATGGTTCAAATTTAAATTAAAATTTAAAAATACATGTTTGTGTTTTGTTTGGGTCTAATATTTATTGAAAAAAATTAGCAAAAATAAATAAATATAAAAATTAATCCAACATGTTTTTGGGTTTTTTTAAATAAATAAAAAAGACTTATGTCCTGTTTGGCTTTGGGGTATTATTGAATAACTGCCAGTGCATTGTGCACCTGTGAAAGAACTTGACATTGAAACTTTAAAATTTAACATTATGTGTAATAGAGTAATACAACAATTATCGCCAAAATACAGCAACGATTTATTGAAAGGACAAAAAAGCCACTCTTTGTCCTCTGAATGTTAAACAATAATCATTTGTTACATATTTTTTCATTTTGCTTTAAAACCATTTATATCATGATCATAATCAGAATTCGAAATATACAAGAAATGCAACACATTGTTAATTGAAAGAATTGAACAAAAAAAGTAAAAAATACATATTTTTATGCCCTTTGAAAAAAAGTACTTACATGTCCTGTTTGGCTTTGGTGGGTTGTCGACTACCTGCCAGTGTGTCGTACACCTGTGAAAGAATTGGACATTGACATTTTTTAATTTTACCAAAAAAAATATGTATAATGTGTTTTGGTCTTGAAAGCATTACTAAATGGCTGGATCCCCCCAAGCCTAATACATACATTTTCAATAACATGTAAAAGTGTTGTTATTGTTATTCTGGCAGCAAATGGACAACGCAGTACACACCTTTGAGCAGCTACTGCAGCAGTCTTTGACTGCACAGGGAGACAATGACTTGTG
Organism: Nerophis lumbriciformis; assembly: GCF_033978685.3. Classification (NCBI taxonomy): domain Eukaryota; kingdom Metazoa; phylum Chordata; class Actinopteri; order Syngnathiformes; family Syngnathidae; genus Nerophis; species Nerophis lumbriciformis. The sequence continues at coordinate 27,966,941 of NC_084567.2, read as the reverse complement.
CAAAACCATTCAAGGGTGTCAGGACAGAGTTCTCAAGGTAAACACAACATTCAAACCATATAACAATGTTGTCATGTTTGCATAAGAAAAGGCCATCATGCGTCAGTGATCTGGTCTCTCTGTGTTACTGTCTCTCTTGCTCCAGAAATATGATTATGACAGCAGCACAATACGCAAGAAGTTCTTCAGAGAGGCTCTGCTGCAGATTATCATCCCGTACATGCTGCAGCAGCTTTCACCTTCTTGCACACCTGTGAGTAACTCCATTGTTATGTGTGTCTTGCTGTATTTACACTAAAATACACTTAGAGTACATTTCGGACTATAAGGCCCACTTAAAATCATTTAATTTTCTCAAAGCTCGACAGTGCGCCTTATAACCCGGTGCACCTAATGTACGGAATAATTTTGGTTGTGCTTACCGACCTCGCAGCTATTTTATTTGGTACATGGTGAAATGATAAATGTAACCAGTAGATGGCAGTCACACATAAGAGATATGTGTAGACTGCAATATGACTCAAGTAAACAACACCAAAATGTTATATTTTACATAAAAAATACAGAACATTACACACGGCGCTCAAAAATCTATCAAAATGTTTTAGTACGACTTTTGTAAGCTATGAAGCCGCACCGCTTGATGGATTGTACTGTGCTTCAAAATACGGGTATTATTGTGTGTGTATAAGGTAAGACATATTATCTGGTGTTTTGTTTCGCAATATTATGCAAAATAAACTTTTCTTACCTTGTGGTACCTGCTGATCTGTATTTGGGATCTGCATAAGTCCTGAAAATGTGCGCGTACCCGCCATTGTAATCCGTGCCGACACCGTAGTCGATAGGCTTCTTCTTTTTCTCTATCTTCTCGTTATATCTATCAGTAAACTTGCCATGAAAGCGCTAAAACATACCGATGTAGTGAGTTTACATTATTCATCCTAGGAACTTTAGTTATTAGAGAGTTCCGGTCGGACGGTTTTTCACGGGACACATTTCCGGCGTTGTTATTGCACTAGTAAGCCATAGATGAAGAGATGCTGCTCCGTTATTGATTTAAGTAAAGTCTGAATGTCATTAAAACAGTTAGCTCCATCTATTGACACTTCTTGCGCGCTACACCGCTACAACAAAGATGACGGATAAAAGACGCTGCCGAAGGTGAGCCACGTAAATAAGACCGCCCACAAAACGGCGCATCCTGAAGCGACTGTCAGAAAGCGGCTTGAAGATGATCTGTAAAACATAATCCATGCAACATTTTGACCAAAGAACCACCATTACATGTTATGTAGACCACAAGGAAGTGTTTTCAATTTAGAAAAAATAATAATAATATGACCCCTTTAATGCGCCCTATAGTCCGGTGCGCCTTTTGTATGAAAATAGTCCTGGCTAGGCCCGCTCATCGGCAGTGCGCTTTATAATCCGGTGTGCCCTATGGTTCGGAAAATACGGTAGTAGTATAATTGACCTTTCTCATAAATATTATCTTGTTACCTGTCTTGGACCCACTCGCTGCTGAAGCGTGCGCTCCAATCAGCTAAACAAACTGAGTGACTCCACTGTGATGTTTGGTACACTTATTGAGCAATTTTGTGAAACTGAAACAATACAAAAAGAATGCCATTATAAGTCAATAAAATTGAAACAGACATTTGAAATGCTAACGACACTTGCCTGATTACAGAGCAATAGCACGTACAAATACGCACTAAAACACTACCACACACATCAAACATGTGGTGGTTTAGACAGGGTAAAAAGTGTTCTAGTTTCATTGCGAAACTTTCAAACATTGCTTGGAGCGATGCGAGCAGGAACGCTACATACTGCAAACCAGAAGACAAACGGTACATACACTTCTGGTTTAAAGGACGAGACGGAAGGAAATTAGTGATGTGCGGATCGATACTGAAATATGGATATCGCCAATACCAAATCTTTATGCTCTAATATCGAATCTGAAATCAAAATATCGATACTTTTGATACTTTAGTTCAGGGGGTGTCCAAACGTTTCCCACCAAGGGCCGCATACTGAAAAGTCAAAGTATGAGGAGGCCATATTGATATTATTTTATTTTAAAAAAAAACAACAACCTCAAAACAAATAGTGTGGTTGTATTATAAGTGACTAACTTAATTGTTATTGTTAGTTAGAACAGTGGTCCCCGACCACCGATTGGTACCGGGCCGCACAAGAAAGAAAGAGAAAAAAAAATATATATATATATATTTATTTATTTATTTTATTTTATTTTATTTTTATTTTTTTTTACTTTATTTTTTTTTATTAAATCAACATAAAAAACACAGCATATACATTATATATCAATATAGATCAATACAGTCTACAGGGATACAGTCCGTAAGCACACATTAATGTATTTCTTTATGAAAAAATAAATAAATAAATAAACACTCCCTCCTCCAAAAAGGTTGGGGACCACTGAGTTACAACATTTCAGCTTTTTCTTAATACATACCGATTTTTTTGCTCATTTTTCTTACATTTTTACTGTTGTTTTATTCCCATGTAAGAATTTAATTATAATAATAATATGATTGTGTAACTGCATAACTGCATAACATACTGTCAAAAATTCTGCCTGTATGAAAATATTAATGTTCAGTTACATACATATTAAACTATATATCATTGTAATTTTTCAAATTAAAGAATTCATAGGTTGGTATTTTATTTTTTAATTAACTCACTATCTCAACTTTGTTTATTTTTAAGGATATTATATTTTTATTTTGAGAGCTTCTAATATTGTATATCTGGGGTGCTTAAACTTTTTCCACCAAGGGCAGCTTACTGGAAAGTCAAGTATGGGTGGGCCATTTTATTATTATTCTTTTTATTTATTAAAAAAAATGCTGAAAACATATTATATACATTTAAATACAACTCCTTGTGTTATAGGTGACTAATTGTATCAATATTATTGAGTACTTGTTTAAAAATGGCAGCTTTTTCTCATTACATACCAATTTTTTGCTCTTCTTACATTTGTATTGTTGTTTTTTAAATAGAAATGTTATTTGAAAACACAACTTTTTGAATTTTAGTAGACACATTAGGTATATTTGCACAAGGTATCAGTGTCGGATCGGTACTGCCGATACCAGCCTCAATTTCACACGGATCGGAAAGAAAATCAGCGGTATCGCACTCCACTTAAGGAAATACACTTTAAACCTGTAGCACCTGCAGTGAGCAAATTCGTCCAAAAGATTGCAGCATAGCACAAACAATAACATGGAAAAGATGACCTTAATGGGGGCGTAACTTTACTGATAACTGATATTTGAATTGACATTTTTTTAAATACGTTTCAGGCCTGTAAACAAATGAGCTGTAAGACTTTGTTTTAATGTAAATAAGTTGTGTCGCTTTGTTTCCCCCTTGTGGAGTTGGAGAGCAACTGCCCAACACTATCACCAGTCAGTACTAAATTTTACCATGAACTAAATTAATTCGACTTCTCAAATAGTTTGTCTTTAAATGAACTTCCTATAGACTGTGGAATGCCGGCTTAATTTGGACTCTCGAACAAAATGCGAATGAGATTAAATAGAATGAATCTGGTGTATTAAAGGCGAATAATGCAGCACAAACCTATTCCCGCTGCTTTTGTGCAAGACAACTGATTCACTTTCCGCACAACTGGAAAGATAGTCCAGAACAATAGCAACCTTCCTCGTGAGGAGAAAAAACGTGAGGAGATAGAGCCTTTTCAGTGGCAGGGCCAAGACAATGGAACAACCTATTAAGTCCCCCCAGTCTCTGAGCCAATTTAAATCTAGGCTTAAAACATATTTTTACTCCCTGGCATTCAAATCCAGTTAGACAGGATATCTTGGTTGTTTTTATTTCTTGTTTTATCCTTTTTATTTATTTATTACATTTTAGTATTTTAGGTGATATATTCTGCACTTCTTTGAAGGTATATTTTACGACAGTATTTTATTCATCCTTCCGTGTTACGATGTAAATGTGACACTATGTACCCTTTTTCTTATGTCTGTACTAGGGATGTCCCGATCCAGGTTTTTGCACTTCCAATCCGATACCGATATTATTTTTGCACTTCTGATCCGATACCGATACTGACCGATACTGGCCTATCCGAGCATGTATTAAAGTTTAAAGTTATTGAGCCTACTTAGTTGTCAGAATCATGTTGAAAAGGGTTTTAGTACTCTTGATAACAACTAGTCAGCTGATTTAGGGGAGTTTGAATAATACACAATGGTTGGTAACAAGAAAGTGACCTGTTTATTCAAGGATAAACACAAAATAGACAAAATTATACATGACAAACAGAAATGGCATCATTGAAACTAGGGCTGGGCGATATGGCCTTTTTTAAATATTGCGATATTTTAAGGCCATATTGCGATACACGATATATATCTCAATATTTTGCCTCAGCCTTGAATGAACACTTGATGCATATAATCACATCAGTATGATGATTCTATGTGTTTTGATTGATTGATTGAGACTTTTATTAGTAGGTTGCACAGTGAAGTACATATTCCGTACAATTGACCACTAAATGGTAACACCCCAATAAGTTTTTACACTTGTTTAAGTCGGGGTCCACTTAAATTGATTCATGATACAGATATATACTATCAGATATATACTATCATCATAATACAGTCATCACACAAGATAATCACATTGAATTATTTACATTATTTATAATCCAGGGTGTGGAGGGGGGCGCCGGATGTAAGTGTCAAAAAGACAGCCAAAAGAGTTTGATATGAGAATAAATCTAAAGTTAAAATATAGGGTAGAAATGTACCCATTTGCAGGAAATGTAGTCTTGATTTTCAACATTTTCTTTCAAGGCTTGCATGTCTACATTAAAACATTCTTCTTCATACTGCATTAATATATGCTACTTTTAAACTTTCATGCAGAGAAGGAAATCACAACTAAATAAATCACTAATTTTTTCATACGGTGTTGATCTGGACATTTTTGCCTCGGCATTTTGATGGTGTGGGCGTGTGGCACCGAACGGAGATAAGCGTCTCGACAGACGTTACAATATTTGAACAATGATGACGAAAACTGTTTTCTCTGTCGTGTCCGTGTGTCGAAAATTGTTACGCGCTTATTTTTTTATTTGATTTTGTGCGTGGCATATAATTGCTATGCGCAGAGGATGTTTGAGCAGTGCGCAATTGCACAGGCGCGCACCTTAGAGAGAACGTTGGTCACACGGCTGCGCTAGCATCACAGCTAACGTTAGCCATGCTGCTACCTCTCTGCTGGGAGAGGACGTATGCGTATGTGACGTATGACGTGACAGTATGTGACGTATGACGTGACAGTATGTGACGTGTGTAAGAAGGTGCACTTGCTGTCTGTGAGAGGGAGACACAGGAAAGAGTGAGAAGAGCCTGTCGTGTAATGCCAGCAGCTAAAAGCAACTGCGTGAGAATCCACAGACCTGTGGATGTGTTGAAGGTGTGCTGGAAAATGCGGAACGGAAATTAGGGAGCAGCAGAAAAGTGGAATGTATTATTTAAATCGGTGCGTTGGAAAACACGGAGCGGAGTTTTTTTTTTTAACTGGATCTGGATCGGCATTTTCCCATACCTTGCCGATACGCATTTTTTGGCAAATATCGGCAGCCGATCCGATCCAAATATCGGCAGCCGATCCGATCCAAATATCGGATCGGGACATCCCTAGTCTGTACAGCACTTTGGCCAACTAGGGTTGTTTTTAAATGTGCTATATAAATAAACTGAACTGAACTGAACTAAAACTGGATATCAGTCAGGGCACGAACAGTCTTTTCTTTCGGATTTAAAACTCCTTCTATTAATCCACTGAGCCTTTTGGATTAAATTTTAAGACAGGGGTCCCCAAACTACAGCCCGCGGGCCGTATACGGCCTGCCAGCATCCAAAATCCAGCCCGCGAGAAGTCTCACATTTTTTTTAAATTTGTCCCACCGCTTCCATGTTAGCGACATCTCTTTGTTTATAATGTCTATTTTCTGCTGGATCTAATCTCTGTTTTATGCTGCCCTTTTTTTTTGCTGCAGCTGTTACATATACTGTAATATTGTACACCAAGGGTGTCCAACTCATTTTAGCTCAGGGGCCGCATGGAGGGAAATCTGCGCACATGCGGGCCGGACTATTAAAATCATGGCATTAAAAATAAAAAATAAAAACAACTTCAGATTGTTTTCTTTGTCTTACTTTGGCCAAAAAAAGAACAAACACATTCTGAAAATATTACAATAAAAGTATAGAAAAAAACACCCGGCAGCGGTAAAGTTTAGATCAGTTGTCCCGAAACTATGGCACGCGGGCCAAATACGGCCTGCCAGCATCCAAAATCCGGCCGCGGGAAGTCTCATGTTTTAGTTTTTTTTATTTGTCCTTTCTAATTTCTTTTTATACCGCTTGTTACTCTTGGGGTCTCCTAGCTGCTCAGGCAAATCATATTGTCTAAAAATGCATTTTCCCATCGCTAACGTGACATCATCGCGCTTGCGCCGCAGTGTTATACGAGCGTGCGGCAAGTTCACACTCTTTTAATCAATTAGTGCGTGAGAAATATATATATATACATACACACACACACAGCACGGGCCAATTTTTTTTAATCCAATGCGGCCCCCGAGTCAAAAAGTTTGGGGACCCCTGCTTTAAGACATTCAAAAGTTTTGTTTCCATGATTTTGGTCCGAAAATTCCGTAGAAAAAACTCTTCCGCCAGTCTTTCATTGCATCCGACCCGATGCATTCTTGAAGGTAGCGTCATGCCTTGGCCTTTGTTAAATCCATAAACACTGCAGCAGCACATTGTGAAGTGAAAACCATTTCAGGTGACTACCGTATTTTTTTAAGTATAAGTCGCTCCGGAGTATAAGTCGCACCGGCCGAAAATGCATAATAAAGAAGGAAAAAAATTTATTTGATAAAACCCAACACCAAGAATAGACATTTGAAAGGTAATTTAAAATAAATAAAGAATAGTGAACAACAGGCTGAATAAGTGTACGTTATATGACGCATACATAACCAACTGAGAACGTGCCTGGTATGTTAACGTAACATATTATGGTAAGAGTCATTCAAATAACTATAACATATAGAACATGCTATACGTTTACCAAACAATCTGTCACTCCTAATCGCTAAATCCCATAAAAATTCCCATGAAATCTTATACGTCTAGTCTCTTACGTGAATGAGCTAAATAATATTATTTGATATTTTACGGTAATGTGTTAATAATATCACACATAAGTCGCTCCTGAGTATAAGTCGCACCCCCAGCCAAACTATGAAAAAAACTGCGACTTATAGTCCGAAAAATACGGTTCTTCTTGAAGCTCATCGAGAGAATGCCAAGAGTGTGCAAAGCAGTAATCAACGCAAAGGGTGGCTATTTTGAAGAAACTAGAATATAAACCATGTTGTCAGTTATTTCACCTTTTTTTTTGTTAAGTACATATCTCCACATGTTCATTCATAGTTTTGATGCCTTCAGACAATCTACAATGTAAATAGTCATGAAAATAAAGAAAACCCATTGAATAAGAAGATGTGTCCAAACTTTTGGCCTGTTGTTGGCATCCGTAAGTCTCGGAAGACAATGGATTGGCGCCCCTTGGATATGATTTAGTTGGTCATGCAGCGTCTGCTGTGACTGTACAGACCCACACAGGAGTGACAGACTCTGTTGCACTTGGTACATTTGTAGGTCGAGTCAGCTACAGGATGTAGTTGCTTGCTCTTTCTCTGAGCTCGCTTCTCATCTGCAAGCTGGCGGAGTTTTGCCACGCCAGCTTTCAGTCCAGTGTTCACGGTGTGTCTCCAGCTGGAACTGTCCTGAGCAAGCTCTTCCCAGGTGTTCAGGTCCATGTTGAGCGCTTTCAGGTCACGCTTGCAGACATCCTTGAAGCGGAGAATTGGCCGTCCCGTTGTCCTCTTGCCAGAAGCAAGCTCTGCGCAGAGGATGTCTTTGGGGATCCGGCCATTGTCCATTCGACGCACATGGTCCAGCTATCGAAAGCGACTCTGACAGAGGAGAGTGACCATGCTGGGAATCTTGGCTTGCTTCAGCACCTCGTTGTTTGTCACACGATCGCTCCATATAATCCTGAGTATGCGACGGAGGCAGCACATGTGAAAGGCACTTAGCCTCTTCTCCTGTGAGGAGTACAGAGTCCAGGATTCGCTGGCGTACAAGAGAGTGCTTAGCACGTAGGCACGATACACAGCGATCTTGGTGTTTATTGTCAGCATGCTGTTCCACACTCTTTGCGACAACCTGGCCAAGGTTGTGGATGCCTTGCCGATCCTCTTGTTGATCTCTGCTTTCAGTGAGAGGTTGTCAGTGATGGTGGAGCCAAGGTATGTGAACTGGCTGACGACCTCTAGTTCATAGTCGTTGATGGTGATACAGAGTGGTTCAGCATCTTGGGCCATCACATTTGTCTTCTTCAGACTGATAGTCAGGCTGAAATCGTCGCATGCCTTTGCAAAGCAGTCCATCAGGCTCTGTAGCTCGTCTTCTGTGTGGCTGGCCAGAGCAGCGTCATCTGCAAACAGCATGTCTCTGATGGTTACCTCCCGGACCTTGCTCTTTGCTTTTAGGCGAGCCAGGTTGAACAGTTGGCCGTCTGACCGAGTGTGGAGGTAAACACCCTCGGTCGATGATCCAAAAGCGTGCTTCAGCAGAACGGCAAAGAAGATGCCGAAGAGAGTAGGAGCGAGGACACAGCCCTGCTTGACGCCACTGCGGATTTAGAAAGCATCTGACGTCGAGCCGTCATATTGAACTGTGCCTTTCATGTCGTCATGGAACGACTTGATCATGCTCAGGAGTCTTGGTGGGCAGCCAATCTTCGCTAGGACTATGAAGAGCCCATCCCTGCTGACAAGGTCGAACACTTTGGTCAGGTCTATGAAGGCCAGAAAGAGGGGCTTGTGCTGCTCTCTGCACTTTTCTTGCAGTTGCCTGATGGTAAAGACCATCTTTCCGAGCGGAACCCGCACTGTGACTCTGGGTATACTCTATCAGCAAGCTTCTGCAGTCTGTTCAGGAGGACGCGTGCGAAGACTTTGCCTACGATGCTTAGGAGAGATATTCCTCTGTGGTTGTTACAATCGCTTCTATCACCCTTGTCCTTGTACAGGGTAACGATGTTCGCGTCTCTCATGTCCTGAGGTACTGCTCCTTCCTCCCAGCACTGACAGAGGAGGTCGTAAAGATGTTCCCTCTGTGTGCTGTCACCGCACTTGATGACTTCTGGTGGTATGCCATCCTTCCCAGGCGCTTTCCCTGAGGACAGGTTCTCAATGGCCTTCTTCAGTTCAGCCACAGCGGGTTTCTCGTCCAGTTCAGCCATGAGAGGGAGGCTTTCAATGACTGCAAGGGCATCGTATGTGACTTGATTCTGTCTGTAGTACAGTTCGGAATAGTGTTCCACCCATCTCTCTATCTGCTTGCCTTTGTCCTGGATGGTCTCGCCCGTGGCAGACTTCAGTGGTGCTGTAACCTTCTTGGTGGGGCCCATGGCTTTCTTGATGCCTTTGTACAAGCCCCTGATGTTTCCAATATCAGCCGCTAACTGGATGCCAGTATTCGTTAGCACATTGCCTTGCTAGTCTCTGTACTTTGCTCTTGGCAGATCTGTACACCTGCAGGGTCCTCTGGCTGGGGGATCGCTTGTATTCCAGGTGAGCTCTGCGGCGTTCTTCTACGGCTGGAGTGAGTATAGAGGAGTTGGCCTCAAACCAGTCGTTGTTCTATGTCTGCTTCTTTCCAAAGACCATCATGGCAGTGCTGTCTACTGACTCTCTAATGCGGTCCCATCTCTCTGTGGCTGAGCCACCAGGAAGCTCTGAGTCAAGCACCTCGGAGAGAGATTGGGTGAATTCCGCTACCTTGTCAGGATGTGCGGTCTTGCTCACATCTATGCGGGGTTTGCCCTGGGGCCTGGAGCGATGGATCTTCTTAGGCAGAAGTCTAATCTTGGAGTACACCAGCGAGTGATCAGTATCGCAGTCAGCGCTGTAAAAGGTGCGGGGTAAGGAGGACGCACTTCAACGGAGATCGCCTGGTGATGATCAGGTCTAGCTGGTGCCAGTGTTTGGAGCGAGGGTGTCTCCAAGACACTTTGTGCTGAGGCTTTGTCTGGAAGAAGGAGTTGGTGATGCTGAGGTCATGGTATGAGCACAACTCCAGAAGTCGTTGCCCATTCTCATTCATCTTTCCAACACCAAACTTTCCAAGACAGGAGTGCATAGAGTCATGGTCAGCGCCCACTCTGGCGTTGAAGTCACCCAGCAGTATCAGGTGCTGTTCTTTTGAGATCCTGTCGATAAGAGAGTCTAACTGGCTGTAGAACTCGTCCTTAGTATCCCTGGTGGCGCTGAGTGTTGGTGCATATACACTGATCAGGTTGACGGGCCCAGTGGTGGTGTGGAGACGGAGTGATAGCAGTCTTTCTGTGCCTTGTTGACAGGGGTCTATCATTCCCAGTAGAGAGTTCCGGACAGCAAATTCAACGCCATACTCTCTGGTTTCCTTGGCACTCTTCCCTTGCCAGAAGAATGTAAAGTTATTTTCTCTGAGAGTTCCAGAGTCGACAAGCCGCGTCTCCTGCAGTGCGGCAATGTCAACCTGCAGTTTCACAAGTTGATCGTTGATGACAGGTCTTCCGGGCATCGCTGATGGCCTGGAGGTCGTCGGACAGTCCTGGTGTCATTGTTCTGACATTCCATGTGCCCAGCTTGAGGGGAGAAGTTTTCATTGTTGAATTTGAATTTCTTGTGTTGTTGCCTGGTGCAGCAATCGCAGTCCACTTGTCGGATACTCGTACCCTACGCACCAAGTAAGGCAGGCGGACTGTGAAGTGAAGTGAAGTGAATTACATTAAATAGTGCTTTTTCTCAAGTGACTCAAAGCGCTTTACATTGTAAAACCCAATATCTAAGTTACATTTAAACCAGTGTGGGTGGCACTGGGAGCTGGTGGGTAAAGTGTCTTGCCCAAGGACACAACGGCAGTGACTAGGATGGCGGAAACGGGGATCGAACCTGCAACCCTCAAGTTGCTGGCACGGCCGCTCTACCAACCGAGCTATACCGGGACAACATCTATTTGGCTGGGGGCTGCCCAGCTTGAGGGGGGCGGTAGTTGTCCAATGAGACGTGGTGTTCTCTCCCACCGACGAAAGCAACCCCTGGCGCCAGCTTTACGGCAATCAAGCGGATGGCCTATAACCGGTAACTGTTGCTTCCCGTGTTGTTTCGACGCTTTGCAGCGAAGCTGGAGTGTCCTCTCCAGGGCGCTAGCCTGGGCAAGGTGGTATGGAGAATAAGCTGTTGCCCATGAAGCAGATCCCCCCTCTCCATGCAAATGATGGATCTAAGAGAAAGGTAAAACCGATACATCTTGGCACCAGCGGCAACGCTGGAGTTGCCGGAATGACTATGAAGACAAGGTCAGACCGCCTTAGGGACTCCGGCTCCGGATTTGATGTCAGGGTTGACTTCCCTTAGCCTTTGGTTATCCAAAACCTGCCCGCAAGGCAGCGGGAGACTCGTGGAGGGCGGGGACGTCTCTCTGCCTGTGCAGGTCCATGTAGACCTGCCCACTGCCTTTTGGCCTGTACGGTATATTTTACAGCTCATTTATATATTTTATTGTATTTTATTCCCATAGCAGTTGTTACTCCTATCCTTGTTTTGAATTCCATTCAACTTTGCTTAGTTACAAAAGTGATGCAGAATGAAGGGGTAAATATGTGATGTATTACTAAAAGATGATATTTTTTTACGTTCTTCTCCCCCTCCAGGAGCTGCCACATTTTAAAGAGCTCATCTTTGAGGACTTTTCTCGCTTCCTGCTTGTGGAAAATATGTTTGAAGAGGTGGTGCTGCAGTCCGTCACCAAGGACATCATGATGGGTGAGGGTCAAGATGCACTGAGACGTTGAAGCAACCGATTATCACATGACTAAAATGTGTGTGGGTGTGTGTGTGTGTGTGTGTGTGTGTGTGTGTGTGTGTAGCTGTGAAGGAGGCTGCCGTTCAGAGGAGGCACAATCTCTACAGGGACAGCATTGTGATGACCAACAGTGACCCCAACCTCCACCTGCTTGGAGAAAGCTCCCCTGTGGACTGGGCCACCAAATTTCCTAGCGAGGATCCGGAAGCTGTGAACAGTGGTGGCGAGGACGGGTGTTCTGGCAACAGACGCAAGCAGGTGGTGTCCATGATCCAGATGGATGGAGTACCTCTGCCCTACGAGTCGTGTTTGGAAGTTCCAGGGGTGGAGCTAATCCCGGAGGAGGACGTCGTGGCAACCGCAGAGGAGGAGGACGCTCACCTGAGCGAGGACAATCTGGATGACATCAAAGATCTCCTCGATCGCGTGGTAGAGTTGGATGTGGCGCTACCCGACACCACCGCCAACGGGACGATCACCCTGGAGGACGGTGTGCAGGAGGAAGTGAGCCGGGTCACCTCCGTCGTGGAGGACGTCTCTAACCCGCAAGACAATAGGTCTCCGCGCTCGATCCTCCAGCAGCTGGTAGAAAACAAGAACCAGGAAGCCGATAAGGTGGTAGTTCCAGGGGTGGAGCTCATCCCGAAGGAGGGCGCCGTGGCAACCGCAAAGGAGGACGACGCTCATCGGCACCTGAGCAAGGACGATCTGGAGAAAATCAAAGATCTCCTCGATCACTTGATAAACTTGCAGGTGGCGCTACCTGACGCAGATGCCAAGAACCAGGAAGGTGATAAGGTGGCAGTTCCAGGGGTGAAGCTCATCCAGCAGGAGGGCGCCGTGGCAACCGCAAAGGAGGAGGACGCTCATCGGCACCTGAGCAAGGATGATCTGGAGAAAATCAAAGATCTCCTCGATCACTTGGTAAACTTGCAAGTGGCGCTACCTGACGCAGAAGCCAAGAACCAGGAAGGCGATAAGGTGGCAGTTCCAAGGGTGAAGCTCATCCAGCAGGAGGGCGCCATGACAACCAAAAAGGAGGAGGACGCTTATCGGCACCTGAGCAAGGACGATCTGGAGAAAATCGAAGATCTCCTCCATCACTTGATAAAGTTTCAAGCGGCGCTACCTGACGCCGATGCCAAGAACCAGGAAGCCGATAAGGTGGCAGTTCCAGGGGTGGAGCTCATCCCGCAGGAGGGCGCCGTGGCAACTGCAAAGGAGGACGCTCATCGGCACCTGAGCAAGGACGATCTAGAGAAAATCAAAGATATTCTCGATCGCGTGATAAAGTTGGAAGTGGCGCTACCCAACGCTGATGCCAACGGGACGATCACCCTGGAGGACGGCGTGCAGGAGGAGGTGAGCCGGGTCACCTCCGTCGTGGAGGACGTCTCTAACCCGCAAGACAAGAGGTCTCCGCGCTCGATCCTCCAGCAGCTGGTAAAAAACAAGAACCAGGAAGCCGATAAGGTGGCAGTTCCAGGGGTGGAGCTCATCCCGGAGAAGGGCGCCGTGTCAACCGCAGAGGAGGTGGACGCTCATCGGCACCTGAGCAAGGACGATCTGAAGAAAATCAAAGATCTCCTCCATCACTTGATAAACTTGGAAGTGGCGCTACCCGACGCCAATGCCAAGAACCAGGAAGCCGATAAGGTGGCAGTTCCAGAGGTGGAGCTCATCCAGCAGGAGGGCGCTGTGGCAACCGCAAAGGAGAAGAACGCTCATCGGCACCTGAGCAAGGACGATCTGAAGAAATTCAAAGATCTCCTCGATCGCTTGGAAAATTTGGAAGCGGCGCTACCTGGCGCCGATGCCAAGAACCAGGAAGCCGATAAGGTGGCAGTTCCAGGGGTGGAGCTCATCCTGCAGAAGGGCGCTGTGACAACCGCAAAGGAGGAGGACGCTCATCGGCACCTGAGCAAGGACGATCTGAAGAAATTCAAAGATCTCCTCGATCGCTTGGAAAATTTGGAAGCGACGCTACCTGGCGCCGATGCCAAGAACCAGGAAGCCGATAAGGTGGCAGTTCCAGGGGTGAAGCTCATCCCGCAGGAGGCCGCCGTGGCAACCGCAAAGGAGGAGGACGCTCATCGGCACCTGAGCATGGACGATCTGGAGAAAATCAAAGATCTCCTCCATTACTTGATACGGTTAGATGCGGCGCGACCCGACGTCGATGCCAAGAACTAGGAAGCCGAGAAAGGGGCCGATAAAGGCGGCATCAAGGGGGGTGGAATTTGCAGCAGAGGAAGGCGGCGGCGAACAAACTGCGAAGTCCGCTTCTGAGTCGTCACCCCAGCTGCCATTAGTGACACACACCAGCTCCGGCGAGGATGCGGTCATAAACATCCCCTACGGGGAGGACACGGTCGTCGACACGGCGGAGGTGGAGGCGGTCGTAGCGTAAGAAGACGACCACGTGAGGGAAATGTGTTGACTTTATTGTTATTGCTTTGTTGATGTTGCACACTTGAAGACCAATTATCTCCTTTTTGCTCTCTTCAATAGTCGCCACGCAAGCTTCCTTCCTATTTTACGGCACGACACAGAACGCACCACACTTTTATACGCACACTTTTATACAACCATCTGGACTTTCTCTGGGGTTCTTCCAAACACAACAACAAGCCAGGAAGTTCCAGCCGTACCTCGGGTTTGACGTTTTCCTCCAAAACCTACATGCAGGAAAAACCGAGGTATCACTGAATGGTTTACTTTTAGTCCATCAACAGGGGCCACAATATTCTATAATCCATGTCTTTTAACTACTACACTTTTTCAAATGATTATATATTTTTCTAAGTGTTTCTTTGTATTTATACGTTAAGTGTGTTTAACAAGTTATCGGTGTACCTATCGTCGCAAGTAGGCGACATAAACGTGAAGATTCGTGGCCTCCAGATAGTGTTGAAATGTCACTTTTTATATTTGTCGTATTTTCACGTTCCTTATTATGGGGGAAATGATTTTCTTAGCTCAAATTGTTCCGGTGAGCCATAATATTTGCAGAACTTACAATGATTGGCTGAAGAAAAAGCCTCATGTTTAATTAACTTATGACAGGCGTGTCTGATGGTTAAATAAGGTCTCGGGGAGTGTGTGGCACACTCACTGGCTGTATTGACACTGTTGCTGTTTCATAATGACGCCATCTGCTGGATTAAAAACATCACATTTAACCTAAAAATGATATTAATTGCAAATGGAAGTTTTATACGACTAGTCAATGAGTCACAAAAAACTGATGCACTCCGACTTCTTTCAATATGAGCTGTCACGCATGAGCGGAATGTTCTGATGAACACAGTTTGATGTTTCACAGTAAAATGACACAGCAGTGGTATCGGACACATGTTTTGTTTTTTCCTTATAAAGTGACACACACATCAGGTTATTGAGGGACATTTTTTACACCATAAAAAGGGAGGATATTTTTATCACCTTTAAGAAGAAAAATAAGAAATAAAAAGGGTCTGGCCTCTTAAAAATTGCAATGAAGAGCCAATATTCCATTTCTATAGTCATTTTTTCTTCAATGTGGGGAAGAGATATGCAAATCCTTCACGTTAAAAAGAAATGTTTGATTAGTTTTGAAATCTGCTACATTTCTCAACTTTTACCGCCTTTTTAATCCTATCCTAAATATCGTACAGTTTTAGGCACTCACTGATTTATTTATTCTGAATACCTGCCTGGTTGTGCTTCACAGACATGTCATCTCGATATATGTATGGAACATTTATTGATTAATAAAGTTATTTCATCATCAGTGCTGCATAGTTTCATCGCGTTTTTCCTTTGTTTTCATTCCAAGGGGGCCGATGCAACTTTTTCATTTCTGATACGATACCATTAAATATAATTCACTCCACTATTCCAACCTTAAGTAGTCCGATACAGTATGAGCAATTCTCATAATTACTTGTATTATTTTGCAGTGTGGAATATTAGAAAAGGTTTGATCAAGCAAAACTGTCACTAACAATCGTGAATGGACTTATGCTGTCATTACATTGAAGTAGAGTGGTAATTGTTTTTGGCGACACCTAGTGGTCACCATAGTTCATAAAATTTAAGCTTATGACGCAGTAAATTGAATGATGCGGACACGTTTGTTACTGGATACTTCCTAATACGCTTCAGCCTTGGAGACTTTGTATATGTAAGTAATATGCAACTATAATGATTTGATACTTGTTTATATTGACAAATGTGCTGTTTTAGACTGCAGTATTGCTCATATAATACTGCATATTTTGGTGTCAGAGTGATATCAAGTAAATATGGGTATTGGAGGGTATAGCTGATGCCCATATCGATACTTTTTTTATTTTTTTTAAATGTAAGAAGTGGAGTGGTAATTGTTTTTGGCGACACATAGTGGTCACCATAATTCATTAAATTTAAGCTCATGACGCAGTAAATTGAGTGATGCGGACACGTTTGTTACTGGATACTTCCTAATACGCTTCTGCGTTGGAGACTTTGTATATGTAAGTAAAATGTATCTATAATGATTTGATACTTGTTTATATTGACAAATGTGCTGTTTTAGACTGCAGTATTGTTCATTTAATACGCATATTTTGGTATCGGAGTGATATCAAGTAAATACGGGTATAGCTGATGCCCATATCGATACTTTTTATTTAAAAACATTTAAGAAGTAGAGTGGTAATTGTTTTGGGTGACACCTAGTGGTCACCATAATTCATTAAATTTAAGCTCATGAGGCAGTAAATTTAGTGATGCGGACACGTTTGTTACTGGATACTTCTTAATACGCTTCTGCCTTGGAGACTTTGTATGTGTAAGTAATATGTTTCTTTTTTTCTTTTTTTTCCCCGTGCTCTGTGTTGTGGTGCTTGCTCGTTCCTCTTGTTATCTTTTAACCTGCCCATTGTACAGCACTTTGGCTACCCCTGTGGTAAATTTTAAATGTGCTTTATAAATAAAGTTGATTTGATTTGATCTATAATGATTTGATACTTTATATTGACAAATGTGTAGTATTGTCAATTTAATACTGCATATTTTGGTATCGGAGTGCTATCAAGTAAATATTTTGAGTGATTGGAGGGTATAGCTGATGCCCATATGGATACTTTTCATTAAAAAATGTAAGATCATGGAATAATTAGAATTAAGTTGAAGTAGAGTGGTGATTGTTTTTGGCGACACCTAGTGGTCACCACAATTCATTAAATTTTAAGCTTATGACGCAGTAAATTGAGTGATGCGGACACGTTTGTTACTGAATACTTCCTAATACGCTTCTGCCTTGGAGACTTTGTATGTGTAAGTATTATGTATCTATGATGATTTGATACTTGCTTATATTGACAAATGTGCTGTTTTAGACTGCAGTATTGCTCATATAATACTGCATATTTTGGTATCGGAGTGCTATCAAGTAAATACGGGTATAGCTGATGCCCATATCGATACTTTTTATTTAAAAAAATGTAAGGAGTACAGTGGTAATTGTTTTTGGCGACACCTAGTGGTCACCATAATTCATAAAATTTAAGCTCATGACACAGTAATTTGAGTGATGCGGACACGTTTTTTACTGGATATTTCCTAATACGCTTCTGCCTTGGAGACTTTGTATATGTAAGAAATATGCAACTATAATGATTTGATACGTTTTTATATTGACAAATGTGCTGTTTTAGACTGCAGTATAGCTCATTTAAAAGTGCATATTTTGGTATCGGAGGGCTATCAAGAAAATACGGGTATAGCTGATGCCCATATCGAAACTTTTTATTTAAAAAAATTAAGAAGTAGAGTGGTAATTGTTTTTGGCGACACCTAGTGGTCACCATAATTCATTAAATTTAAGCTTATGACGCAGTAAATTGAGTGATGCAGACACGTTTGTTAATGGATACTTCCTAATACGCTTCTGCCTTGGAGACTTTGTATGTGTAAGTAATATGTATCTATAATGATTTGATACTTGTTTATATTGACAAATGTGCTGTTTTAGACTGCAGTATAGCTCATTTAATACTGCATATTTTGGTATCGGAGTGATATCAAGTAAATACACGTATTGGAGGGTATAGCTGATGCCCATATCAATACTTTTTATTTAAAAAAATGTAATAAGTAGAGTGATCATTTTTTGGGGGCGACACCTAATGGTCACCACAATTCATTAAATTTAAGCTCATGACTCAGTAAATTGAATGATGCGGCCACGTTTGTTACTGGATACATCCTAATTCGCTTCTGCCTTGGAGACTTTGTATGTGTAAGTAATATGTATCTATAATTATTTGATACTTCTTTATATTGACAAATGTGCTGTTTAGACTGCAGTATAGCTCATTTAATACTGTATATTTTGGTATCGGAGGGCTATCAAGTAAATACGGATATTTGGAGGGTATAACTGATGCCCATGTGGAAACTTTTTATTTAAAAAAAATTAAGAAATAGAGTGGTGCTTGTTTTTTGGCGACACCGAGTGGTCACCATAATTCATTGAATTTAAGCTCATGACGCAGTAAATTGAGTGATGCGGACACGTTTGTTACTGGATACTTCCTAATACGCTTCTGCCTTGGAGACTTTGTATGTGTAAGTAATATGTATCTATAATGATTTGATACTTGTTTATATTGACAAATGTGCTGTTTTAGATTGCAGTATTGTTCATTTAATACTGCCTATTTTGGTATCGTAGTGCTATCAAGTAAATACGGGTAGTGGACGGGAAACTGATGCCCATATCGATACTTTTTATTTACAAAAAAAAAAAATAAGATCATGGAATAATTAGAGCTTAATTTTTTAAATCATTGTTCGAATTAAATAATTACGGTATTTAAACCAAGCAATTTTTTAAATTGATTGATTGAAACTTGTATTAGTAGATTGCACAGTACAGAACATATTCCGTACAATTGACCACTAAATGGTAACACCCCAATGAGTTTTTCAACTTGTTTAAGTCGGGGTACACGTAAATCAATTCATGGTAAAAAATTATATTATATCAGTAATATGTGTCACTCATAAAACACAACAATATAAGACAATGTAACAGAATCAACAAAATTATGCAAGTATGCTCTTTATCATTTTTTGTGTAAAATGAAAGCAACAATTCAAAAATAACAGTTTACAACTTTGTTAACAAGGATATCAATTTAAGGGCTTTCGTACTCTTAATTGTTCTCCAAGATTTAATTGATAATTGTAACCCATTAAGCCAATTAGAAAATAAATCGACATTTATGGGGTGTTTACAACTAATATTTCTCTGGTCACTTCCGGTACGTGCGCAACAACAGGAAGTCGATTTGGGACAGCACTTCTCTGACAAAATACACGCTCTCTATGGAAGCGCGTGAATTGAGATGTAAATGTTTTTAAAAACTGGGTTGTGGTTTACAATGTTGATGTTGTGTGCCCAACTTGTCACTAGTTAGTTAGTGCACTCTAAGCTTAATAATACACCAATAAAGCGTATTGTATTGTTCTGCCTTTTATTCCCGCTCTTACTTCTTCCACTTCCTGGTGTCCAACACACAACACTTGTCCTCATATCCTGTGTCCCCCGCCCTTAAGTTTCCCTTACAATAATGCCGGTATTGTCCTGTGACCCGAGTAACCAATACACGACAGTCATTTTTTTTGTTTTTGTTTTACTATATATTTGTTTTTTATTTTGTGTGTGTGTTTTGTAATCTAGATCTAATGATCGAGGGAGTCGAGAGAGAACTTTGGTTCACGCTCCAATACAGTAGGTGGCGCAAGTGCACCTCTTGGGTTGAGTGCCGCCACCATAACTCAAGAAGAAAAGAAGAATTAAGGCTGATATATCTTACTCGTACACGTGTTGACCATGCTTTACGGATTTAGGTGGAAAACAGCCACAAACTGGACGTTTTTGTTATTTGTGTTACATTTCGAGTTGATGAAATGTCACGATAATATGAAGAAAAGAAAACCCGTTTATAGGATATAGTTTTTGTTAAGTCTAATCAGCAACATGCACAATCTATGGGACTGCCTCCATATGTTTTGTGTTGAACTTTTTTTTATTTAAAAAAAATGGATTACCAGTTTCCCCAGCAGCTTTTTTCTTCATACTACAACTGTGGACCACCGGACTTGACGCTGAAACATTGTGCTGGAAATTGGGGCAGCTACGATCGTGTCAGACTTCAGGTTGGTTTCTGATGGACAGTCGCGGTCAAAAGTTTACATACACTTGTAAAGAACATAATGTCATGGCTGTCTTGAGTTTCCAATAATTTCTAAAATTCTTATTTTTTTGTGATAGAGTGATTGGAGCACGTACTTGTTGGTCACAAAAAAACATTCATGAAGTTTGGTTCTTTTATGAATTTATTATGGGTCTACTGAAAATGTGACCAAATCTGCTGGGTCAAAAGTATGCATACAGCAATGTTAATATTTGGTTACATGTCCCTTGGCAAGTTTCACTGCAATAAGGCGCTTTTGGTAGCCATCCACAAGCTTCTGCTTGAATTTTTGACCACTCTTGACAAAATTGGTGCAGTTCAGCTAAATTTGTTGGTTTTCTCACATGGACTTGTTTCTTCAGCATTGTCCACACGTTTCAGTCAGGACTTTGGGAAGGCCATTCCAAAACCTTAAAGGCCTACTGACATGTGATTTTCTTATTTAAACGGGGATAGCAGGTCCATTCTATGTGTCATACTTGATCATTTCGCGATATTGCCATATTTTTGCTGAAAGGATTTAGTAGAGAACATCAACGATAAAGTTCGCAACTTTTGGTTGCTGATAAAAAAGCCTTGCCTGTACCGGAAGTAGCAGACGAGTAGCGTGACGTCACAGGTTGTGGAGCTCCTCACATCCGCACATTGTTTGCAATCATGGCCACCAGCAGCGAGAGTGATTCGGACCGAGAAAGCGACGATTTCCCCATTAATTTGAGCGAGGATGAAAGATTCGTGGATGAGGAAAGTGAGAGTGAAGGACTAGAGGGCAGTGGGAGCGATTCAGATAGGGAAGATGCGAGAGGCGGGTGGGACCTGATATTCAGCTGGGAATGACTAAAACAGTAAATAAACACAATACATATATATACTCTATTAGCCACAACTCAACCAGGCTTATATTTAATATGCCACAAACTAATCCCGCATAACAAACACCTCCCCCCTCCCATCCATATAACACGCCAATACAACTCAAACACCTGCACAACACACTCAATCCCACAGCCCAAAGTACCGTTCACCTCCCCAAAGTTCATACAGCACATATATTTCCCCAAAGTCCCCAAAGTTACATACGTGACATGCACATAGCGGCACGCACGTACGGGCAAGCGATCAAATGTTTGGAAGCCGCAGCTGCATGCGTACTCACGGTACCGCGTTGTGCGTATCCAACTCAAAGTCCTCCGGGTAAGAGTCTCTGTTGTCCCAGTTCTCCACAGGCCAATGGTAAAGCTTGACTGTCATCTTCCGGGAATGTAAACAATGAAACACCGGCTGTGTTTGTGTTGCTGCAGTCGGCCGCAATACACCGCTTCCCACCTACAGCTTTCTTCTTTGCTGTTTCCATTGTTCATTGAACAAATTGCAAAAGATTCACCAACACAGATGTCCAGAATACTGTGGAATTTTGCGATGAAAACAGACGACTTAATAGCTGGCCACCATGTTGTCCCAAAATGTCCTCTACAATCCGTGACGTCACGCGGAGGCGTCATCATACCGAGACGTTTTCAGCAGGATATTTCGCGCGAAATTTAAAATTGCACTTTAGTAAGCTAACCCGGCCGTATTGGCATGTGTTGCAATGTTAAGATTTCATCATTGATATATAAACTATCAGACTGCGTAGTCGGTAGTAGTGGGTTTCAGTAGGCCTTTAATTCTAGCCTGATTTAGCCATTCCTTTACCACTTTTGACGTGTGTTTGGGGTAGAGATGTCCGATAATATCGGACTGCCGATATTATCGGGCGATAAATGTTTTAAAATGTAATATCGGAAATTATTGGTATCTGTTTCAAAAAGTAAAATTTATGACTTTTTAAAACGCCGCTGTGTACACGGACGTAGGGAGAAGTACAGAGCGCCAATAAACCTTAAAGGCACTTCTTTTGTATGCCGGCCCAGTCACATAATATCTACGGCCTTTCACACACACAAGTGAATGCAAAGCCTACTTTGTCAACAGCCATACAGGTCACTCTGAGGGTGGCCGTATAAACAACTTTAACACTGTTACAAATATGCGCCACACTGTGAACCCACACCAAACAAGAATGACAAACACATTTCAGGAGAACACAACATAAACACAGCAGAACAAATACCCAGAACCCCTTGCAGCACTAACTCTTCCGGGACGCTACAATATACAACCCCCGCTACCTCAACGCCGCCCATCTCAACCTCCTCATGCTCTCTCAGGGAGAGCATGTCCCAAATTCCAAGCTGTTTTGAGGCATGTTAAAAAAAATAATGCACTTTGTGACTTCACTAATAAATATGGCAGTGCCATGTTGGCATTTTTGTCCCATAACTTGAGTTGATTTATTTTTGGAAAACCTTGTTACATTGTTTAATGCATCCAGCGGGGCATCACAACAAAATTAGGCATAATAATGTGTTAATTCCACGACTGTATATATCGGTATCGGTTGATATCGGAATCGGTAATTAAGAGTTGGACAATATCAGCATATCGGATATTGACAAAAAAGCCATTATCGGACATCTCTAGTTTGGGGTCATTGTCCTGTTGGAACACCCAACTGCCCCCAAGACCCAACCTCCGGGCTGATGCTTTTAGGTTGTCCTGAAGAATTTGGAGGTAATGCTCCTTTTCATTGTCCCATTTACTCTCTGTAAAGCACCAGTTCCATTGGCAGCAAAACAGGCCCAAAGCATTATACTACCACCACCATGCTTGACGGTTGGCCTGGTGTTCCTGGGATTACAGACCTCACCTTTTCTCCTCCAAACATTGATGGGTATTGTGGCCAAACAGCTCAATTTTTGTTTCATCTGACATCACACAGACAAAGACAAGACCTTCTGGAGGAAAGTATGTCCTCTTATCACTCTATCACAAAAAAATAAGAGTTCAATGTAAAACTCAAGACAGCCGTGACATTATGTCCTTTACAAGTGTATGTAAACTTTTGAGCACGACTATGTTTTCCCTTCAAACATGTACCGTAAATATTTGACATAATTGTTAATCTAATTGCTACTTCATGTCGTTAGCTTCCCATTCGAATAGTGCGCGATCTGACAGTCGATACCAGACTGATAACTTTCACTTGAAATGTTATGACCATTCAATAATTGTCACTAGTGCAAATTAACTACAAAAAACAACAATGTAAAAATAATATAGTTACATGTTGTGTAAATAACCGTTATTACAAAGTTCATGATTTGTGAAACTTTAAATCTAATTGTGAAAATATAATACACAGACACATGTAACATTTTGTAAGCCTGTCATCAAAAACCACTCTATATGGATTCCTCTAATCCTGACTAGATAACCGCAGACACTGAAGCTTCATAAAACACTGCTTTATTATGGACTGAGACTACGGTAATTTGATCCACATGCCCAAAGGGGTTGAAATGTTATTGCATTTTCAGAAATTGAATATGAAATGTGCCTTTATTGTATTTTCACAAATTGAATAAATATTTCATGAATCAAAAACGTTTTTATGAATGTTTAGGTTCCGTAAAATACTCCAGTCCATATGTGATAACGTTATAGTGCAGGGGTGTCAAACTAATTTTAGATGGGGGGCCACATGGAGAAAAATCTACTCCCAAGTGGGCCGAACTGGTAAATTCATGGGACGATAACTTAAAAAATAAAGACAAATTAAATAAAAAAATAGAACAAGCACACATTTACAAATCATAATGTTGTTGGGGGTTTTTTACACTTACATGTTGCGGTTTATAATTTGTCGTTATTTATATTTTCTGAATAAATTATGTGATAATGTTCATCAGTGAACTCATTGGTGTTAATTTTCAATCTATCAAGATAAAATTATCCATCCATCCATTTTCTACCTCTTGTCTCTTTTGGGGTCGCGGGGGCTGCTGGATTATATCAAAATCAAATTCCAGGATGTTATTAATGTAGTTTGATCATTTTCCTCGACTGATGTACTAACATCATGTGGTTTATTTTGTACATATGTAGCATCATCTACAAAGATACAAAGAATTGCTATTGCAACATCTAGTGGACACATTTAGAACAGCAGTTTCTTTCATTCGAAAATTTCAGGGTCATTTTTGTACTAGCAAACTCATCCCGCGGGCCGGATAAAACCTGTCTGCGGGCCTGATTCGGCCCTCGGGCCGTACGTTTGACACCCTTGTTATAGTGTGTTTTATGTGGACCACATGCCTAAAAAGGGCTAAATGTGCCTTTATTGCATTCACCAAATGGTTTTCAATATATTAAAAACTTTGTTTTTCCATTCATCCACCAATTTTCTACCGCTTATCCCTTTTGGGGTCGCGGAGGGTGCTGGAGCCTATCTCAGCTACAATCGGGCGGAAGGCGGTGTACACTCTGGACAAGTCGCCACCTTATGAATGTTTATTTTCCACACAATAATCCGGGCCAGATTTAAGAACTGTAAGGACAGTGTTTTGTGATGTGGACCTAGACTAATGTGACTCATTAGCCCAAAATTGTTAAATGTGCCATTCTTGCATTTTCACAAATATAACAAAGGTTTTATAGATCACAAACTGTGTTTTAACAATATTGAGGGTCTGTTATCTAGTGTGTATTTCATAGCTTAATCTGGCCCTGGAGTAATGTCTTCCACATGCTTAAAAAGGGTTAACAGTGGGTTGTTGTTTTTTTACAAATAGATAAAAAGTTTCACCGAACTGTAAACGTCATAATTCTTTACACAATGTATTTTTGTACATTTATATACATTTTTATTTTCTGTTGTTGTTTTGCGCTATTGGTGTCTGCTGTATTGACTATCAGCATCGCTTCATCCTCATTTCTCAAAGGTAAAAATATGAAAGTATTATTTTAGCAAAATGTACCTATTTATTCGGAGTATAAGTCGCACCGACCGAAAATGCATAATAAAGCAGGAAAAAAACATATAAGTCGCACTAGACTATAAGTCGCATTTTTGGGGTAAATTTATTTGATAAAACCCAACACCAAGAATAGACATTTGAAAGGCAATTTAAAATAAATAAAGAATAGTGAACAACAGGCTGAATAAGTGTACGTTATATGAGGCATAAATAACCAACTGAGAACGTGCCTGGTATGTTAACGTAACATATTATGGTAAGAGTCATTCAAATAACTATAACATATAGAACATGCTATACGTTTACCAAACAATCTGTTACTCCTAATCGCTAAATCCCATGAAATCTTATACGTCTAGTCTCTTACGTGAATGAGATAAATAATATTTGATATTTTACGGTAATGTGTTAATAATTTCACACATAAGTCGCTCCTGAGTATAAGTCGCACCTCCGGCCAAACCATGAAAAAAACTGCGACTTATAGTCCGAAAAATACGGTACACGTTTAATCCAATTTGTGTACTAATTTGTGTCTGTATATCAATCCGAGTGTGTGTATTCATATTTGCGTACGTGTTTTAAGTTGTCTGTCTGTCCCTAATCAGAAAGAGCCCCCGATAGGCTGTCACACGTGACTTTTGCGACACTTCTGCCGTGTACGATTTGAGCGAGCACATCCAGTTTTGGGAGCGCGTTATACAACATATGCATGCGCATTCAGAAGTGCATGTGTGTAATATAATCTGTGTATGAGGTGTGCTTACGTTTAACCAACCACTGCAATTTAAGCCAATCAGAAACAACGTGCAGCTGAGGTGCGTAAAAGAGCAAGGCCGAGACCCGCCTAACCTTGTTTCTGATTGTTTTAAATTGCGTAGTCTTCTGTGGTTGGTTAAATGTAGGCACAGTGGATTGATGACTTGGTCTGGGATTGGTTATTTTGATCACTCAATCAGAGATACTCAAACTACGGCAACCTGCGAAAACCAAAGTTCAATATTGTGAAAAAGATATAGAGTATTAAATGGGGAATGTAAGTGTGAGAAATATCAGGTGTGGTGTGTTATGTTACATTGCGTGGCAGCTCTGAGCAAGTGGTCCATCGCAACAGAATGGCATGATCAGTGGCTGCAAGGGGCCTACTAGTGGTGAGTATAAGGAAAGGCAATGGGGAGTTACAGACAGACAACTCTTTTTACACGGTCAAATCGCTGTACAGACAGATCGAAGTAACCAATTCTAGACCAAGCCATCAATCCACAGTACCTACATTTAAAGGGGAACATTATCACAATTTCAGAAGGGTTAAAACCATTAAAAATCAGTTCCCAGTGGCTTATTTTATTTTTCGAAGTTTTTTTCAAAATGTTACCCATCACGCAATATCCCTAAAAAAAGGTTCAAAGTGCCTGATTTTAACCATCGTTATACAGGTAAAAGCCAGTAAATTAGAATATTTTGAAAAACTTGATTTATTTCAGTAATTGCATTCAAAAGGTGTAACTTGTACATTATATTTATTCATTGCAAACAGACTGATGCATTCAAATGTTTATTTCATTTAATTTTGATGATTTGAAGTGGCAACAAATGAAAATCCAAAATTCCGTGTGTCACAAAATTAGAATATTACTTAAGGCTAATACAAAAAAGGGATTTTTAGAAATGTTGGCCAACTGAAAAGTATGAAAATGAAAAATATGAGCATGTACAATACTCAATACTTGGTTGGAGCTCCTTTTGCCTCAATTACTGCGTTAATGCGACGTGGCATGGAGTCGATGAGTTTCTGGCAATGCTCAGGTGTTATGAGAGCCCAGGTTGCTCTGATAGTGGCCTTCAACTTTTCTGCGTTTTTGGGTCTGGCATTCTGCATCTTCCTTTTCACAATACCCCACAGATTTTCTATGGGGCTAAGGTCAGGGGAGTTGGCGGGCCAATTTAGAACAGAAATACCATGGTCCGTAAACCAGGCACGGGTAGATTTTGCGCTGTGTGCAGGCGCCAAGTCCTGTTGGAACTTGAAATCTCCATCTCCATAGAGCAGGTCAGCAGCAGGAAGCATGAAGTGCTCCAAAACTTGCTGGTAGACGGCTGCGTTGACCCTGGATCTCAGGAAACAGAGTGGACCGACACCAGCAGATGACATGGCACCCCAAACCATCACCCAACCATGCAAATTTTGCATTTCCTTTGGAAATCGAGGTCCCAGAGTCTGGAGGAAGACAGGAGAGGCACAGGATCCACGTTGCCTGAAGTCTAGTGTAAAGTTTCCACCATCAGTGATGGTTTGGGGTGCCATGTCATCTGCTGGTGTCGGTCCACTCTGTTTCCTGAGATCCAGGGTCAACGCAGCCGTCTACCAGCAAGTTTTAGAGCACTTCATGCTTCCTGCTGCTGACCTGCTCTATGGAGATGGAGATTTCAAGTTCCAACAGGACTTGGCGCCTGCACACAGCGCAAAATCTACCCGTGCCTGGTTTACGGACCATGGTATTTCTGTTCTAAATTGGCCCGCCAACTCCCCTGACCTTAGCCCCATAGAAAATCTGTGGGGTATTGTGAAAAGGAAGATGCAGAATGCCAGACCCAAAAACGCAGAAGAGTTGAAGGCCACTATCAGAGCAACCTGGGCTCTCATAACACCTGAGCAGTGCCAGAAACTCATCGACTCCATGCCACGTCGCATTAACGCAGTAATTGAGGCAAAAGGAGCTCCAACCAAGTATTGAGTATTGTACATGCTCGTATTTTTCATTTTCATACTTTTCAGTTGGCCAACATTTCTAAAAATCCCTTTTTTGTATTAGCCTTAAGTAATATTCTAATTTTGTGACACACGGAATTTTGGATTTTCATTTGTTGCCACTTCAAATCATCAAAATTAAATGAAATAAACATTTGAATGCATCAGTCTGTGTGCAATGAATAAATATAATGTACAAGTTACACCTTTTGAATGCAATTGCTGAAATAAATCAAGTTTTTCAAAATATTCTAATTTACTGGCTTTTACCTGTATACACCCGTCCATTTTCCTGTGACGTCACACAGTGATGCCAATACAAACAAACATGGCGGATAGAACAGCAAGGAATAGCGACATTAGCTCGGATTCAGACTCGGATTTCAGCGGCTTAAGCGATTCAACAGATTACGCATGTATTGAAACGGATGGTTGTAGTGTGGAGGCAGGTAGCGAAACCGAAATTGAAGAAGAAACTGAAGCTATTGAGCCATATCGGTTTGAACCGTATGCAAGCGAAACCGACGAAAACGACACGACAGCCAGCGACACGGGAGAAAGCGAGGACGAATTCGGCGATCGCCTTCTAACCAACGATTGGTATGTGTTTGTTTGGCATTAAAGGAAACTAACAACTTTGAACTAGGTTTACAGCATATGAAATACATTTGGCAACAACATGCACTTTGAGAGTGCAGACAGCTCATTTCAGGCGCGCTAAGAACATATATTTTTCCACGATTTCAGCACTGAGGTTAACCATACCTAAATAGACACAAAATACTGCATTACACAAGACTACCCGAATGTACTCGAATGATTGAAAAAAATAAATGTTTTTAAGCTAAATTATTGGTAAACACAGTTTATGTATAATAATTTACGTAAAACCGCGAGTAATGAATAACGTTTTCATCAATTAATATATTCTGTAGACATACCTTCATCCGCTCTCTTTTCCTGAAAGCTGATCTGTCCAGTTTTGGAGTTGTCAGAATCTGCTTTGAGTGTCGCAGGATATCCACACATTCTTGCCATCTCTGTCGTAGCATAGCTTTCGTCGGTAAAGTGTGCGGAACAAACGACTGACCATTTCGTCGGCTTTCCCCACAGCCTCGTATTTTGAACAAATTTCGTCCAATTTCTTGCCACTTTCGCATCTTTGGGCCACTGGTGCAACTTGAATCCGTCCCTGTTCGTGTTGTTACACCCTCCGACAACACACCAAAGAAAGTGAAAAAATGGCGGATTGCTTCCCGATGTGGCTTCCCGATGTGACGTCACTATGTGACGTCATCGCTCCCAGAGCGAATAATAGAAAGGCGTTTAATTCGCCAAAATTCACCCATTTAGAGTTCGGAAATGGGTTAAAAAAATATATGGTCTTTTTTCTGAAACATCAAGGTATATATTGACGCTTACATAGGTCTGGTGATAACGTTCCCCTTTAACCAACCACGAAAGACACTACGCAATTTAAAACAATCAGAAACAAGGTAAGGCGGGTCTCGGCCTTGCTCTGTTGTTCACTATTCTTTATTTATTTTAAATTGCCTTTCAAATGTCTATTCTTGGTGTTGGGTTTTATCAAATACATTTCCCCCAAAAATGCGACTTATACTCCAGTGCGATTTATATATGTTTTTTTCCTTCTTTATTGTGCATTTTCGGCCGGTGCGACTTATACTCCGGAGCGACTTATAGTCCGAAACATATGGTACATGTATTGCATCATACATTGACAGATGAATGCTTCTCAAATAGTGGGAGAGAGCGCCCTACAAAAAGTCTAGTTTGTCTACTGTTTTGTTGGTTGTGTTCGTAAGAATGTCTTTGTTTCCTTTCTGGGTTGCAGGGCAGTTCTGCAACTCCCAGCAACTGGACTTTCACATCCAGACATCAGGTTAGAGGGGAGGTATGGTGTCACACAGAGCCAATACCAGTTCCGCTCTTCAGCCCCAAAAAATGTAAGCAGCTGAAAGAGGTGTCATTGAATTAATGTGATTACTTCTCTCTCTGTGATACAAAGAGCAGAGAAGAATCTATCCACAGAAAAGACAAACTGTTACTTAAATATTTTTAAAAAAGTCTGTTTTTATACTGTAACTACCTGCTGATGTTATTAGTGTGATATGATGTTAATTTTTTCCCATGGTCTGTGAACACACAGTGTCAGCAGAGAATGAGGAAGTGTGTGTTTAGGAGTGAAACACGGTGGGCACGAAGGAAATACTTGTTGGTATAAGGCCCGTTGTTAAGTTAAGTTAAGTTAAAGTACCAATGATTGTCACACACACTAGGTGTGGTGAAATGTGTCCTCTGCATTTGACCCATCCCCTTGTTCACCCCCTGGGAGGTGAGGGAAGCAGTGGGCAGCAGCGGTGGCCGCGCCCGGGAATTATTT
Organism: Nerophis lumbriciformis; assembly: GCF_033978685.3. Lineage (NCBI taxonomy): Eukaryota > Metazoa > Chordata > Actinopteri > Syngnathiformes > Syngnathidae > Nerophis > Nerophis lumbriciformis. Next base: position 27,936,687 of record NC_084567.2, on the reverse strand, counting down.
TTGGGGATTTAACCCCCAATTCCAACTCTTGATGCTGAGTGCCAAGCAGGGAGGTAATGGGTCCCATTTTTATAGTCTTTGGTATGACTCGGCCGGGGTTTGAACTCACAACCTACCAATCTCAGGGAGGACACTAACCACTAAGCCACTGAGTAGGTAGTAGAAATTGTATTTATTTGCTGCAATGGAGGTGATAATTATTAATTTATGGAAGGCGCTCCACACTGTGTATGAACAAACACATTTAGCTGCTAACAGCGTTGGTCAGAAGGGATCGGCTTTTTTAAGGTTTAATATTCAAACAAATTAGATTTAATGTTTTTTTTGGGTTTTTTTTTTCTTAAATTCATAACTGCGTTGTGCTTAATGTATAATATTATTTTATCTAGATTATAGTTTTCCAAGAGTTTAATTTATTTCTATTTTCCATTTTAAACTTTCAGCCTTCCTTTGGTCTTCATCTCCTCCGGATCCGCTGGACTTCACGGAGCATGTGAGTCCGTTCCTAGATCGAGCTGCGCTACTTCGTGCCAACATTTTTCCTCTTTGATCGTCTCCAACAACCTGATGTGTGTGCAGATGCAGAACTTCTTCTTTGATCATTGCCAAGACGCTTTTGGGTGCATGAGTGAAATTCTGGGGAACGATTTGTATTTCAAGAAGGGATCGAAAAAGGTAAGTTTTGCCTCCGCGTTAGTTGGATTTAACACTAGTCAGATAAAAATAACTAATTACAGTTTTGGTCAAAGTTAATAGAGGTGGGAAAAAAATAATAGATTCTCCGATGCATCATGATTACCGTATTTTCCGGACTGTAAGGCACACTTAAAATCCCTTCTTTTTTTTCTCAAAACTCGGCAGTGCGCCTTATAACCCGATGCGCCTAATGTACGGAATAATTCTGGTTTTGCTTACCGACCTCAAAGCAGTTTTTATTTGGTACATGGTGTAATGATAAGTGTTACCAGTAGATGGCAGTCAAACATAAGAGATACGTGTAGAGTGCACTATGATGGCAATATGACTCAAGTAAACAACACCAACATGTTATTTGTTCCATAGAAAATATAGAACATTACACACGGCGCTCAAAAATCTATCAAAATGTTTTAGTACGACTTTGGTAAGCTATGAAGCCGCACCGCTTGATGGATTGTACTGTGCTCCAACATACTCGTATTAATATGGTGTGTGTATAAGGTAAAACATTATCTGGCGTTATGTTTCGCAATATTATGCAAAAGCAACTATTTTTGCCTTTTGGTACCTGCTGATCTGTATTTGAGATCTGCATAAGTCCTTAAAATGTGTGCAAGTCTGTGCCGACACTAGTCTATAAGCTTCTTTTTCTTTATCTTTTTGTTATGGGACATTCATCCTTCGCTGTTGTCATTTCTAATATAAAGTAGTGTAAAGTTCTTACTTATATCTGTCATGTAAACTTGCCATGAAAGCGCTAAAATAAAGCGGTGTAGTGAGTATACATTATTCACCCAAGGAACTTTAGTTATTAGAGAGTTTCGGTCTGACGTTTTTTCACGGGACACCATTTCCGGCGTTGTAATTGCACTGGTGAGCTATAGATGAGGAGCTGCTGCTCCGTTATTGATTTAAGTAAAGTCTGAATGTCATTAAAACAGTTAGCTCCATCTTTTGACACTTCTTCCACACCCGTCCTTGCACGCTACACCCCTACAAACAAAGATGACGGAGAAAAGACGCTGCTGAAGGTGCGCCACGTAAATAAGACCGCCCACAAAACGGCGCATCCTGTAGCGACGGTCAGAAAGCAGCTTGAAGTAGATCTGTAAAACATATTCTGAGCAATATTTTGACCAAAGAACCACCATTACATGTTATGTAGACCACAAGGAAGTGTTTTCCATTTAGAATAAAGTATTAATATGACCTCTTTAATGTGCCTTTTGTATGAAAATAGACCTGACTAGACCCGCTCATTGGCAGTGCGCCTTATATTCCGGTGCGCCCTATGGTCCGGAAAATACGTTAGATAAAAAAAATCAGGAGATACAATATTATCCACACAGTACGTACAGCTGGCTACAGCTTCTAGTTTGGCCTTGGGGGTGGAACTTCCGGTACAAGGGTGGGAAGTGATGTGGGTTGTGGGGGTGAAAGGTTGTGGGAGTTTACGCGGGGATAGCAAGACACATAGATTGAGCTTGCTGTTGGGGCGCGCTGCATTTTCTGAATAAGATACACTGGAAATCTGCTTGAGCCATCATTCCTTGGAATGTTACAATATGATGACGCAGATAGACAACACACTTCCTTAAGCCACAAATTTATGGTGACTAGTGAACATTCTGATTAGGGATGTCCCGATACAACTTTTTCACTTCCGATACGATACCGATATTGTAGCCTTGAGTATTGGCCGATACCGATATCAATACGATACGATATAGGCACGAATCATACATATATTTATTCCTTATTTTGTTGTGTGGAATGTTAGAAAAGGCTTGATAAAGTGATGTTACTGTTACTGATGTTGTAGTGTTAAAACAGAAAACAATAGTCAGCAAGAGTAGGTATAGGAAAAACTGACCCATTTATTATTAACCAATTGGTTACATACATTTTAACCTTCAACATAAGAGTATTACCTCAACAAATCCAATAAAAACAAAATGTTATATTTAAAGTGCAAAATAACCACTAACACCAACTTAATTATACAATTGAATAGAACATATTAAAAATAAATTAGAAGACCCTGAAAAATGACCTAAATAAATCCAATTAAAAAAAAAAAATGTTTTAAAGTGCAAACAATTCAAGTTCACTTCAGTTATTTTTTTACTGTCAGCATATGTTGGATATTATAGTTTTGTCTACAATGTAGTGGCGGCTAGGAATAATGTAGCGAGGTTCGAGGTGCTCCATTAAGCGTTTAAACCCGACATTACTCACCACCGACGGAGGCTGGTCATCAAGCACAATAAACTGGGTTATCTTTTCTGTTATGGCCATTGCCATTTTGCTGTCCCGTGGTAGTTTGTCACGTCTTGCAAAGCTTTCGGCCAGCGTGGGTTGCTGAAGCGAGCCGGAGGTTTGTTGCTTCGCCTTGCTGCTCTCGCGAAAATCCTCATGTTCTTTTTTGTGGTGTTTTTTCAAATGTGCGATGACGCCGATGAGTTTGCTTGTATTGAACCTTCCCGGTTCTGTCCCTCCACGGGACACTTGCGCCTGACAAATGTTGCATTTAGCGGCAACGTCTTTGTCCGAGTTTAGGTTAAAATACTTCCACACAGCCGACATCACTACACTTTGCTGAAAGCACACGCGTTGTCGTTGTTGTGATCACGTGGGCTGTGCATGCTGGATCAGAGACGCTCTTCTTCCGCGGCCGGCCCCAACGTTAATTAAGGGGCATTGCCGCCACCAACTGTGTTGGAGTGTGATCAAACCATAGTCACCTATTATAGACGTGCTGCAGCGGTAAATGGACAGCTTATATCGGAGCGCTTATATCGGAGTTTTTAGATTCAGTCCGATAAAATCCGATATTCACTTTTTTGGCTAATATAGGACTGATTTCCGATATTAATATCGGATCGGGACATCCCTAATTCTGATTATGTCAATGTACATGTACTGTGTCATGGAATGTAGACCGTACATGATGACTCCACAGAACACATGGGAGGCTAAGCCCAATGTGTGTTGGAGGCTAAGAATTTACACAAAGTTGTGTTGTGTATGTGCAGTGTCAACCAAGACATGCCGTAAACACAGGGAAGATAAAGCGCTTCATCGACATGCTGGATTTTCCAATGTGAGTGCCTGCACAAAGTGTTTTGGAATAAAAACAAACATCTGACGGTTTAATGACGTCACTCTTTCAGATGCCACAAGACGTATTCCTCCACAGCAGTGCAGGCGTACAGTGCCCTGCTGTCAGACGTCTTGCCAAATGTGCCGTCAGAGCTGCTGGGCTCTCTGTTGTATGAGGAGCTGACGAAGCAGAGGGACAGTCTGCTTTTTTCCGAAGAAGCCACAGGGGGCGCTCTTGACTTTATTCCATTTTCTGAGAGCGGAAGCTCTCAGCGGGGCTGTCTCATCTACCCTGGAAACCAAGGACTAGACCGCCTCAGTATCCTACCTTTAGTATTATATTATAGTTTAGTGGTGCCTCAGTATTTGTTAGTACAGTAGTAATCCGAAGAAAACTAAAGCAAAAAGGTCTGTTGATTGCATCTCAGAGGATCCTTAATGCAGTACATCAGACTTCCACACGGTGGCCCTGGAGCACCACGGAGACGAAGGTGTCTCTATGAACTCCAGCATTAGCAAACCATTCAGCTTCCAACTGAAAGGACCAATCAGACAGATCAGCTCTGCATCTTTGTTCAACAATTGTAAGTAATAGAAATTATTGCCAAAAATATCATCAGGACACATGGCATGGCTGTATATTTGCTTGGATTCGTCTCGGTCTGCAGGTTGTGTGGCGGTGAGGTCTGATCACCTGTATGGCGTTTGGAAATGCAGCGAGCAAGAAGAACCGCGTTTGCTGCAAGTCATTAAGAGCAGAGAGGCTGCTACCTGTGTCAGTGTCAGGTAAGATTGTGACGCCGTAAAGACTTTGGGCTCTAAGAAAAATACCTTTCTGCTTTGTCATCAGTCCTCACGTTTTAGGTGAAGTTCTGGTAGCGAGTGAAAGTGGAACAGCAAGTTTGTGGACTGTTGGGAAAGGGTGAGGAAACGTTTACGGTTAGTCCATCTACATCAACAAAAAGATTACCGGTAGTTGGGTTGTAATGTTTTAATTCATCAGATAAAAAAAAAATGTTTCCCCGCTCTGTCAGGATCCAGAAAGTTCGTGAAGATGACAGCAACCTTTACTTCAATGCCAAATCGTCATGGCGATGGTGTGAGTTCTCTGCTCACCCTCGAGTCATGTTGTACGCTGACAGGACTGGTGCTGAACTCTGCGATATCAGGGTGAGACCAAATTAATAATATACAATTTTTTTTTTTAAAGGGTTATACTTGTATAGCGCTTTTCTACCTTCAAGGTACTTAAACTGCAATTTAGTATTACTTACATTTTCATGAATGTTTTATTGCAAGTGTGAGTAAGATAATTGGATTTTTTTTTTCTGATATACTGTCTACACAGTGTATAACATCTGTATCTGTAAAAAAAACTCTTGTGGATGTACTACCAGTCTGTGGTTGCAAGTGTTCTGTACTACATCGTAGTGTGCTGGGGGGGCAGTACATCTACCGGTAAGAAGGACAGCTCCAGACTGTAGAAACTGATCAGGCGGGCCGGTTCTACGATGGGAATAAAACTGGACTCATTGGTGACGGTGGCAGAGAAGAGTACTGTGGAAAAACTAGTGAGCATCCTGGATGATGCCAGTCACCCTCTGCATACTGTTATCAGTAGCCAGAGGAGCCTGTTCAGTGCTAGACTGCTTCATCCCAAGTGCAGGACTAATAGACTAAAAAACTCCTTTGTCCCACACGTCATTAGACTGTACAACTCCTCTCTGGGGGTTAAGGGGGTACTAGGATGACAGGGGATGCAAAACAATAACAGTGCAATACTTTTTCATAACATGGTCACTACTGCCTAGTTTCTGTTATTTACTTTTTACTTTTTAAATTCGATCTCAATTCTGTACACCACTGCTGGAATTTTAATTTTCCTGAGGGAACTCTCCTGAAGGAATCAATAAAGATCTATCTATCTATCTATCTATCTATCTATCTAATAAAGTTAAAGTTAAAATACCAATGATTGTCACACACATTAGGTGTGATGAGATTATCCTCTGCATTTGACCCATCACCCTCACCCCCTGGGAGGTGAGCGGAGCAGTGAGCAGCAGCGGTGGCCGCGCCCGGGAATAATTTTTGGTGATTTAATCCCCAATTCCAACCTTTGATGCTGAGTGCCAAGCAGCGAGGTAATGGGTCCCATTTTTATAGTCTTTGGGATGACTCGGCCAGGGTTTGAACTCACAACCTACCGATCTCAGGGCGGACACTCTAACCACTAGACCACTTAGTAATTAGTAATTGCTAGAGATGGGTAAATAACACCTCAATGAGTCAGAATCGTGTATTGGGGCAGCGTGGCTTCCGCCATCCTTAAATGTATCTTTAAAAAAATGTATTGGTACTCTCATTACTGTTGTTTTGTCCCCACAGGTGAGCCCGGCCTCCAATCATACTCTGTTTCGCATCGGCAGAACCACAGAATGTCGCAGTGGGGAGAGGCTCATCTTAAGTAAATACCTGGGAGACACCCACTCCTTTCACCATCTCTTCACAACCCAGGTACATCAGGCAATGTTAGCAGATCCAAAAAGTTTCCAGCATTTCAGATAAGCTCTTTTTTCAGTTCATAGTATTTATGATGCATTTGGCAACACTAAACTGGCCCTAGTGTGAGAATGTGAGCGTGAATGTTTGTTTGTCTATCTGTGTTAGCCCTGCGATGAGGTGGAGACTTGTCTAGGGTTTACCCTGCCTTCTGCCCGAGTGCAGCTGGAATAGGCTCCAGCCCCCCTGCGACCCAGAGAGGGACAAGTGGTAGAAGATGGATGGATAATTGACATGTCTAAGCCAAAAGGATGGAAAATTTAAATCCTTCATCTAAAGTCACATGGACTTCAAAGTATCACTAAGATATCCAATGTATCATAAGTTTGATCCTCAAACATCTGCTAGAAGATACAAACAAGCAACATGTCGACACATTATTGTCTACTATCAACCTCGCAGTCGAATCGTCAGACATTAAAACTTCCTCCGTGGGAGGCAGGCGAGTTGAGTACTCGAGGCCCCCCGTGTACAGACGGTGTGGGAAGGATGTTGAGTAATGGGGGATGCACATTCGGGGACACAAAATTTGGGCCCAGGGGTGTAGCTTTAACCAGTTTGCTCAGGCAGAAAGTCTCCCTCACTGCGGGGCCGATCCGACAACCTCACTTAACTATCCAAACACTGCTGTTTGTTAATCTTCGTGTTTTAGCTTTTTAAGGTTTAAAAAGTCATAAAAAAGAAATTTTTACCAGAATTACAAGATTTTAAACCATCCATCCATCCATCCATCTTCTTCCGCTTATCCGAGGTCGGGTCGCGGGGGCAGCAGCTTAAGCAGGGAAGCCCAGACTTCCCTCTCCCCAGCCACTTGGTCCAGCTCCTCCCGGGGGATCCCGAGGCGTTCCCAGGCCAGCCGGGAGACAGTCTTCCCAGCGTGTCCTGGGTCTTCCCCGTGGCCTCCTACCGGTCGGACGTGCCCGAAACACCTTCCTAGGGAGGCGTTCGGGTGGCATCCTGGCCAGATGCCCGAACCACCTCATCTGGCTCCTCTCGATGTGCGGGATTTGTGACGCTGAGCTGATTTTTAATCCCACATATTAAAAATATTACAAAAATAGGTTTTTATCATCTTAAGAACATAGCCAGAGTTCGCCCGTTTCTCTCTCGGGCCAACACGGAGGTGCTAATCTATGCCTGTAATGCCCTGCTTTCTGGCCTTCCCCCCCAAAAAATCAGAATCCTACCACTATTACAAAACTCAGCAGCACGCGTGCTGACGAGAACCAGACGGCGGGAGCACATTACACCAGTTTTAAAGTCGCTGCATTGGCTCCCTGTCCACTTCAGGGTCGATTTTAAAGTTCTATTATCAGTTTTTAAATGTCTTAAAGGGGAACATTATCACAATTTCAGAAGGGTTAAAACCATTAAAAATCAGTTCCCAGTGGCTTATTTTATTTTTCGAAGTTTTTTTCAAAATTTTACCCATCACGCAATACCCCTAAAAAAAGCTTCAAAGTGCCTGATTTTAACCATCGTTATATACACCCGTCCATTTTCCTGTGACGTCACACAGTGATGCCAATACAAACAAACAGCAAGGTATAGCGACATTAGCTCGGATTCAGACTCGGATTTCAGCGGCTTAACACTGTCTGATAAGATAATTACTAACAACTATGAACTAGGTTTACAGCATATGAAATACATTTGGCAACAACATGCACTTAAAGAGTGTAGACAGCCCATTTCAGGCGCGCTAAGAACATATCTTTTTTCACGATTTCAGCACTCAGGTTAACCATACCTAAATAGACACAAAATACTGCATTAAACAAGACTACCCGAATGTACTCGAATGATTGAAAAAAATAAATGTTTTAAGATAAATTATTGGTAAACACAGTTTATGTATAATAATTTACGTAAAACCGCGAGTAATGAATAAAGTTTTCATCAATTAATATATTCTGTAGACATACCCTCATCCGCTCTCTTTTCCTGAAAGCTGATCTGTCCAGTTTTGGAGTTGATGTCAGCAGGCCAGGGAAGCTTGGGTCGATATTCTTCTCTTGATCATCTTCGGTGGCATAAGGGACGGTGTGAGCCAAGACATCCAGGGGGTTTAGCTCGCTCGTCTGCGGGAACAAACTGCCGCCATTGCTTGCCGTGCTACCGAGGTCCATTGTCCCTGAATAGCTCACACACTCCGGCAGATTCAATGGGGGTCTGGCGGCAGATTTCTTTGACTTAATCGTTGGAAACGCATCTGCTTTGAGTGTCGCAGGATATCCACACATTCTTGCCATCTCTGTCGTAGCATAGCTTTCGTCGGTAAAGTGTGCGGAACAAACGACTGACCATTTTGTCGGCTTTCCCCACACCCTCGTATTTTGAACAAATTTCGTCCAATTTCTTGCCTCTTTCGCATCTTTGGGCCACTGGTGCAACTTGAATCCGTCCCTGTTCGTGTTGTTACACCCTCCGACAACACACCGACGAAAGTGAGAAAATGGCGGATTGCTTCATCACTCCGAGAGCGAATAATAGAAAGGCGTTTCATTCTCCAAAATTCACCCATTTAGAGTTCTGAAATCGGTTAAAAAAATATATGGTCTTTTTTCTGCAACATCAAGGTATATATTGACGCTTACATAGGTCTGGTGATAATGTTCCCCTTTAATGGCCTTGCGGCTTCTTATCTATCTCACCTGCTTTTACCGTATCAACCCTTCTTTTGGCAATGTCCTTTTGGCTTTACCAAATACCAGAACAGAGACCCACGGTGAGGCACTCTTGTGTTTTCTCAGATTTCGTTTGACAGGTAGTACTTCTTAGCGAAACGGTCTTTTTTAAATGTCAGGTCAGCGCGTAGGCTCACGTGACCGGAATTTGTTTGAAAGGCAAATGCCGCCTATGCAGAGTACTCATGTCGCAACATCTTAATGGTAAAGCGTTTTATGTTGTCTGCTTTAACTGTGTTGCGTTTGCAAAGTTTTCTATTCCATATTGTCGGGTTTTACTGGTAAACGCTCTCTTGCATGCGGTTCTAAACTGTTGTCCTATACTTCTTAGCAATTGTTTGCAATGTTACAAAAGTGCCACGATAACGTGCAGATTAAAGCTGTGTTACTTTGCCATTGTGTTAGTTGGTTTGCGGGTGTACCGTGTGCTTTGAATCTTACATTTGTTTGGTTAAGTGTATGTTGTTTAAGGGTGGATTTTAAATCAGCTGGCGAGTGACTTCCTAATACCGCGAGCATTATGGGAAATGTTGTTGAATTATGGCGAACTGCATAGTGTTTGTACAAACTTGTCAACGGTCTGGTCAATTGATTGGATAGTACGCGTTTGTTTGTACGAGATCTGTGAATACGTTTGTACAACTGAAACCTAAACATAAGACTCCTGAGTGCAGATTGTATATTATTAGTATTGATCTATTGATATTGGTACATTGATGTTGTTGATGTGTATTAATGTTAACACTGGTGATAATAGTGATAATTTATGAATTAATTTATGGTCTACTCATTGCATACATATTAGAGATGCGCGGTTTGCGGACACAACCGCGGAGTCCGCGGATTATCTGCGGATCGGGCGGTTGAAATTTAAAAAAATTAGATTTTATCCGCGGGTCGGGTCGGGCGGTTGAAATTTAAAAAAATTAGATTTTAAATAGATTCAGGCGGGTGGCAGTTAAACCAATTCGGAAATATATATACATAGTTAAATGTTGTTACCCACATACGAAAAACGAGCAGGCACCTGCTGCATATGCCACAACAGAAGAAGAAAAAAAAAGAGATGGACACTTTTACGGAGCGGAGAAGGGACGCCTCGCCGGGGTCCGGGACCGAGGCCCCTTTCCCCGAGAGGGCCCCACCGGGAGCCGTAGCTGAGGTGATCCGCGAGAAGGGCCCGACGCACGTCCAGGGTCACCACCGCGCCCACCGCACCGACACCCCGCCTCGTCCGCCTTCGCCGCGGCCGGCGTCACGCGCAGCAGGTAAGCAGCTTACCTGCCCGCCACCCCCGTGGCCGGGGGCTCGTAACAGGGGTCACTCCGCGCGCAGTGCGCTCACGAAAGGGGTGGGGCTCACGCTGGTGAGCCGAGTGGGCCACTTTTGGTAAGCAGAACTGGCGCTGCGGGATGAACCGAACAACGCCGGGTTAAGGCGCCCGATGCCGACGCTCATCAGACCCCAGAAAAGGTGTTGGTTGATATAGACAGCAGGACGGTGGCCATGGAAGTCGGAACCCGCTAAGGAGTGTGTAACAACCCACCTGCCGAATCAACTAGCCCTGAAAATGGATGGCGCTGGAGCGCCGGGCCCATACCCGGCCGTTGCCGGCAGCGAGAGCCGCGAGGGCTAGGCCGCGACGAGTAGGATGGCCGCCGCGATGCGCGCTGAAGCCTCGGGCGCGAGCCTGGGTGGAGCCGCCGCGGGTGCGAGGGACATCGCACCTCCACGCGCTTGGAGGTGCGCTCAGCGCGGCTCCCAGATGATTGCGCACTGGTGTGCGTCTGGGCCGTGACAGCGTGGCACGCGAATGTCTCTGCTGCATTGGATCAGTCTCCTTTCTTTAACAGGCAAAAGCTTTATAACCTCACTAATGCCTTGCATCGTCTATATTAGATATATAACAACGGGCGGGTGCGGGCGGGTGCGGTTTTGATTAAATGTTAGATCGGGTGGATGGCGGATGGTTGACGACTTTTGTGATGCGGTTGCGGATGAAATAATTGCCTATCCGCGCATCTCTAATACATATATTAATTCATACTCAGATGCAATTATGTGTAGTTTATATTGGTGCTGTGCTTGGTAATTGTCGTTTTATGTGATGTATATTATGCCAGTGTTAAAATACTGTGGTGAGTGGGAGAATAAGTAACTGTCTTTAAATGCATCCAGTGTTTATTTGATACCTGTTACTGACCTGCTCTTTCAACTGTTTATCCACTCATCATCTACTGCTCAATGTTACTTCACTACTGCATCTACTGCAGTTGTACCCCTGAATGCCAAGAGTCAAATAAAAAAGGGAAAAAGGTGGAAAATTGTGAGCTGAGTAATTCCCATACACACCGTCAACCCTTTCCATGGGGAAAACGGAATAGGCACCATTTAGCCACTATGGCCCCCACTTGTGGAACAGCCTGCCAGAGAGCCTCAGGACTGCAGAGCGTTGACATTTATAAAAAAAAAATTAAAAAAAAAGGCTAATGACACACCTTTTTAATTAGGCTATTTACTGATCATCTTAAACTCTTATGTTTTTGTTTTTTTTAAATAATTTAATTGTGTTGTTTTTTGTTATTTGTGTTCGCGTGCCCGTGTGAATGTGTGTGTGAATGTGTATGTATGTTTGTTTGGGGTGTTTTTTTGTACTCCACTTTGTCTGCCCCTTGCCTGTGAATGAAAAGTGCTATATAAATAAAGCGGGATTTGACAAATAAGATCTGTTTATTTGTGGTTATCCTCATTAGCTGTGCTCCTGTTACATGTCGCATACAGGCTAGCATACAAAAACAATTTTTTGCTTATGAGCCAAATATGACGAATCAGATTCGACAATGAAAATCTGTAGTCAAAGATGGCCCTATAATTACCTCTCCCTGACATAACTGTAAGTTACATACTTTACCTGTTACATTACGTGTTGAGTTAATTTTTTTCCGAACTGTAAGGAAACAAAATGCCCCCAGTCCCACCCCACCCGACCCAGTGAGGTAGCACTCTGCAATGCAGGAAAGCTGTGTTTGTGCATGCGTTTGTAAAAGCCCATTCACCCCTTTTTTCTTCTAGTACTCGGCCTATATCATGGATGAGCGATTCCCTAGCCTGCACATGCTAAAGATGGATCACATGATGGAGTTTCCACCCATGTTTTGTCATATCCTTCCTGGTGTATCCTCATCTGCTCCAACCGCAACCAAAAAGGTCCTTCTGTGTTCCCAGAGTTCTCAGGAAATCACAATGCTACAGTACTCAGGTTTGTTTACAATATGAAGTTAGTAGACTATTATATTATTTTTATCTTAAACTTATTGACATATAATTTAGTTGGAGCTTTCAAGTGTATTAATTAGGTACGAATTTTCCTGCTCAATAATCTGTGTGCCTTTGTTTACATCTGCAGGAGGAAAAGCAGATCCATGCGTAAGTCTTGGCCCTCCTCAAGCTCTACTAAGGCCTTGTGATAGCCTCAAACACCTTCCTGTCCAGATCCCGCACCGCATGGACACAACTACTAACAGGCTGTCTTCACCTGCAGCAGGTATGGACCACAGGCATCACCATACACCACAGAACATCTCCATACACTAAATTAGTCAGATTTTTTAAAATAATTTGTTGTTTTGAAATAAGCTTTCTTCAACACATGTAAACGCTAAATGCAAGTCCGCTTACAGCGGAGCCAATTGGAGGTCCTTTATTACGCCCATAAACCCAATAAAAAAAACATCCAAAAACCGCCAACAATACTCCATTTACATTTTGTGATTTGAATACTAACCAAGTATAAGTGATATTGTTATTATAAACGCTAATGCAGACAAACTATTTATAGCGGCGACGTGATGACTACTGTGTGTCCCTATGTTTACATCATGGAGTGGTCTGCTGTTTCCTTGCTTCCCTGCTCTTTGGAAGTTTATTGTAGATCAGAAATCATGCCTCTCACCTGGACAGAAGACGTCTGAGTAGGTATTCCGACAAATTCGTACACTTTGACATCCGATGCAGACACAGAAATGGCGAGAACGACACTAAAAGACGCTTGGCCTAAAATGATCAAAATGCGTAAAAATTAATTGTTATGATTGCGGCCATTACTACATTGCATATTTACAGTGTGTGTATAAAACCTTAATGGAGTTGTTTAAATGTTTTTTTTAGGGGATTTATAGGTCGATTAGAGCGGCTCCCTTGGGCTCCTCTGTAAGTGGACTTTTGAATAAATGTATTTAATAGTTAGAATGCATAAAGTAAAAATGACATCCGTCATGACTGTCTTAATTGTGAATGATAGGAAAAATTTCAAAAAAAGTGCAGTTCCCCGCTAGATGGACACTTTTTGATTAAAAAGAAAATGTTGGACCAGGACTTGATGAGCAGCACTGTAGATACATTTCCTGTGCTGATTTTCTACTTTCACATTTGTTTTTAGGTCTGACATGTATCCAGAAGAGTAACTGCATTGGTGGACGTAGAAAGGATTGCTTCAGTGTGCTTCAGCTGACAGTGGCAGGGGATATTTTCTACCAGACCCTTGAACCTGAGGGGTCAGAGACCTCTTCACCCCCAGCTAAGGAAGATGAACCCCAGCCTCAACAAACTGCCAAAATCTTACCTCAATGTTTGGCACAGACGGACTCTCAGTTGTTTGTGCCTGACACATCCAGTGATGAGGACATGCTAGGGCCAACTCAGGGTACACCTCCTCATACATTCATTGATGAAATACCACAGTGGAAATTACAAGATGATGCTTCTTCTGAAACTGGTTCAGAGGAGTTTCAGACACGAGGGAAAGGACCAAACCTAAAGAAGTTGAACCTCCAGGTGCTCGTCAATGATGACCCAGTGCAGGATCATGGACTAGATACAGATGGTGAGGATGGGAAAGAGACGAGCAATAAAGCTGATGATCCACAGCAGCCAGACGGTAGTCAAGAGACAACCAGCACCTTGACTTCTACTCTTTCACCTACACAGCAGACTGCAGTAAAGCTCAGTGAGTCTGCTGTCTCCGTGTGGAAACACTGGCTCCAAAAACTGACGCACCTTAGCCTCAAAAATAAGCCGCGCTTGCATCATCTCACATTGAACTCAGGTGGCCTCCTCCGCCTGTCTCGTGACAAAATGAAAGGGTTATCAGAAGAAGAGCATGTCAAGAGCACGAGAAACCAAATGAGAGTTTGCATGTCAAACCATTCACTGCTAGTGAGAAGTGCTGACTCTGCGGATATAGTGCCAATTCCAGACCAAGTAGACACATCATCTTGGATGGATCCACTCAGTCAGCGTCTGACAGCCTCCTGGCAGAGCGAGGAACTATGGCGAGCTTGGTGGCATGATCAGTTGGGCCTGAACAAGGACGAGAAGATGGATGCTCTCAGGAGAAAGAGGAGGAGGGAGAGAGATGTAAAAAGGTCAGCTGGACGACGACTCAACCTCACCGGAAGTTTCACTTCATCCGTCAGCTACCAGTCAGGGATGGACAGTTTCTCTGACTTCACGGGCTGGTCTTCTGCAGCGAGCCAGGGGGCGTGGTCGGATACAGAAAGGGTTGAGTCGTTATCGCAGTCGGGGGACTTGGTGGAGAGCGGAAGGCCAAGAGCTCAGACCACTATGCTCACAGAATCCACATGCCCTACGCCAACCACCACCCCTCGATATGGAAAAGATACTCAAGATGGTATGTGTGTGTCCAGCACATTCAAAGCCAAGACACTCACCACTGAGTTCACGCAATCTGGATTTCCTACGGCAACCACGCTTAGCAACTCAAAAGTCCTCACCCAGTCACAAACTACCCAACTTGAGTCCACCCCATCCAGTCAGAGGAGGAGAATAAAACGCCGTGCGGATGACTACCTCGCCTCTCTGTTTGGATCACAGGTAATATGGTGCTCATTAGTGATAGTAAATGTGATTATTTTTACTGACTTGGTTTCCTGCGACTCAAACACCATAATGAATCAATTCACTTGAGTCACTCATTACAGCATGGTAAGACTCTGCCCCACTCAATTCACTTGATTTACTCAGCACAGAGCCCGTGTGCAGAACCTCACACACACACGATTCACTTGATTCCCTCAGCACAGAACGTCACACAGGATTCACTTGATTCACTCAGCACAGAGCGCATGTGTAGAACGTTGCACATGATTGGCGACTGCACAAGTCTCACCATCAACTGTCACAAGGTGCATGCATTGGGACTCTCACATATGTATTAAGTAGTCACATTTGATAACACCCGCAAAAGTTAATGCTGCATACATTTAGAAGTAACAGTATTTAGTTTACAATTGTGATAAAAGTTAAAAATAAGTTCACTTTGTTCGGATAAACTGCAGCCTTTATTCAGTTAATTATATCCACAGTCGCAACAGTTAACGTTAAGTTGTAGTTTTTTCCAACCACTCATGTCTCTCTCTCTCTGCCGTGCAGGTGCCAATAATATTAATGCAAGTTGAATCAGATTGCTATATCACCATTGTGGGATAAATACAAGTATCTATTGCTGGGTTGCATATGATGTCACATCCGGCTCATTGAATACGGTGGTCAAGCCAGCGTCTGTTCTCAATGGGTACTAGGTGCCATTTAGAAGACAAATACCCTATGATTGCGTTGTTTTATAAGAACCGTTCACATCGCGAAAAGGATAGACTTTTCTTCGGAGTTCCTTTAGAGGTAATCAAGAAGGGCATAAGACTGAATGATTTACCAAAACGACGACAAGTAAAGTAGCACACACTCCAGTCCAAGCGAGTAGAGTCGAAGAACGCACTAGTTTGCAGAGATCACTTTGTTAAAGGCTTGTTCGATATACTTTTAACATTTAGTGCTTCCCAAGTAAGTATTAGCTTGATATTACAAAGTCCAAAACCAGTGAAGTTGGCACGTTGTAAAAATCGTAAATAAAAACAGAATATAATGATTTGCAAATCCTTTTCAACCTATATTCAATTGAATAGACTGCAAAGACAAGATACTTAACGTTCGAATTGGAAAATTTAATTTTTTGCAAATATTAGCTAATTTGGAATTTGATGCCTGCAACATGTTTCAAAAAAGCTGGCATAAGTGTCAAAAAAGGAATTCTCATCAAAGACTTATTTAGAACATCCTTTAGGTCAGGGGTCACCAACGCGGTGCCCGCGGGCACCAGGTCGCCTGTAAGGACCAGATGAGTCGCCCGCTGGCTTGTTCTAAAAATATCTCAAATAGCAGCACTTACCAGTGAGCTGCCTCTATTTTTTAAATTTTATTTATTTACTAACTAGCAAGCTGGTCTCGCTTTGCTCAACATTTTTAATTCTAAGAGAGACAAAACTCAAATAGAATTTGAAAATCCAAGAAAATATTTTAAAGACTTGGTCTTCACTTGTTTAAATAAATTCATTTATTATTTTACTTTGCTTCTTATAACTTTCAGAAAGACAATTTTAGAGAAAAAATACAACCTTAAAAATGATTTTAGGATTTTTAAACACATATACCTTTTTACCTTTTAAATTCCTTCCTCTTCTTTCCTGACAATTTAAATCAATGTTCAAGTTAAAAAAAAAAATTATTGTAAAGAATAATAAATACATTTTAATTTAATTCTTCATTTTAGCTTCTGTTTTTTCGACGAAGAATATTTGTGAAATATTTCTTCTAATTTATTATGATTAAAATTCAAAAACAATTATTCTGGCAAATCTAGAAAATCTGTAGAATCAAATTTAAATCTTATTTCAAAGTCTTTTGAATTTCTTTTGAAAATTTTGTTCTGGAAAATCTAGAAGAAATAATGATTTGTCTTTGTTAGAAATATAGCTTGGTCCAATTTGTTATATATTCTAACAAAGTGCAGATTGGATTTTAACCTATTAAAACATGTCATCAAAATTCTAAAATTAATCTTAATCAGGAAAAAATACTAATGATTCTTATTTTTTTAATGTGCACTTAGAGAAAATATAATAATAAAGTGTTGCATATTGATATTTATCTGAATCTATATATATTTATTGTGAGAAATCATTAAGATGATCAGTGTTTCCACAAAGATAAATATCATTAATTATTGATAATAACATAGAGTTAAAGGTAAATTGAGCAAATTGGCTATTTCTGGCAATTTATTTAAGTGTGTATCAAACTGGTAGCCCTTCGCATTAATCAGTACCCAAGAAGTAGCTCTTGGTTTCAAAAAGGTTGGTGACCCCTGCCTTAGGTGAACAGGCTAATTGGGAACAGGTGGGTGCCATGATTGGGTATAAAAGCGGCTTCCATGAAATGCTCAGTCATTCACAAACAAGGATGGGGCGAGGGTCACCATTTTGTGAACAAATGCGTGAGTAAATTGTCGAACAGTTTAAGAACAACATTTCTCAACGAGCTATTGCAAGGAATTTAGGGATTGCACCATCTACGGTCAGTAATATCATCAAAAGGTTCAGAGAATGTGGAGAAATCACTGCACGTAAGCAATGATATTACGGACCTTAGATCCCTCAGGCGGTAGTGCATCAAAAAGCGACATCAGTGTGTAAAGGATATCAACACATGGGCTCAGGAGCACTTCAGAAAACCACTGTCAGTAACTACAGTTGGTCGCTACATCTGTAAGTGCAAGTTAAAGCCATTTATCAACAACACCCAGAAACGCCGCCGGTTTCGCGGCGCTCATCTAAGATGGACTGATGGAAAAGTGTTCTGTGATCTGACGAGTCCACATTTCAAATTGTTTTTTGAAACTGTGGATGTCTTGTCCTCCGGAACAAAGAGATAAAGAACCATCCGGATTGTTATAGGCGCAAAGTTGAAAAGCCAGCATCTGTGATGGTATGGGGGTGTATTAGTGCCCAAGGCATGGGTAACTTACACATCTGTGAAGGCACCATTAATGCTGAAAGGTACATACAGGTTTTGGAGCAACATATGTTGCCATCCAAGCAACGTTATCATGGACGCCCCTGCTTATTTCAGCAAGACAATGCCAAGCCACGTGTTACAACAGCGTGGCTTCATAGTAAAAGAGTGCGGGTAGTAGTCTGGCCTGCTTGTAGTCCAGACCTGTCTCCCATTGAAAATGTGTGGCGCAATATGAAGCCTAAAATACCACAATGGAGACTGTTGAACATTTTAAGATGTACATCAAGCAAGAATAATTATTTACGAATTACACAATGTGCCAACTTCACTGGTTTTGTATTTGTATTTCTGAAAACGCATTTTTACTACGAGTGTTTCGTAAAGCACCAACTCAGGGATTCTAAATAAAATTAAGTAAATTTAAGCAAAACCTCAAAGAGTTAAGCTTTTACCAAAGGCAGCAATCCTAAATAAAACTTTCAGCACATACAAAATGTTGACATCCACAGTTGTATTTTGATAAAGACGGAGAAAAACATGCACAATTGTAAACGGCACGTGCAACAAACATGGCTGTAGATGCTAAGTTAAATCATGAAATGCAACCTTACCCGACCAAAAACGATGCGTATTTATCCCTGAGATTTCCTTGACCCAGCCACACACAGAGAAGTTGTAGACCTAACAGAATACAACAGGCTCACAAAAACGCAAATTCCATTTTCAATCATTCTTTCCTGACTTGGCGCCTCAATGACCAGTGAGTTAGTGTCCCTGGATCATTGTACTACTGTACTATTTCATCTGTCTGTATGATTACTAAAGATGATGCACATTTGCAAGTAGCAATGATGGTGACGGCCTATGTAGCATCATAAAGTGTAATGTTTTCATTAGAGATGTCCGATAATATCGGACTGCCGATATTATTGGCCGATAAATGCTTTAAAATGTAATATCAGAAATTATCTGTATCGGTTTCAAATTATCGGTATCGGTTTTTCCGCCCGATTGTAGCTGAGATAGGCTCCAGCGCCCCCCGCGACCCCAAAGGGAATAAGCGGTAGAAAATGGATGGATGGATGGGTTTCAAAAAGCACAATTTATGACTTCTTAAAACGCCGCTGTGTACACAGACGTAGGGGGAAGTACAGAGCACCAATAAACCTTAAAGACACTGCATTTACGTGCCGGCCCAGTCACGTAATATCTACGGCTTTTCACACACACAAGTGAAGGCCACGCATACTTGGTCAACAGCCATACAAGTCACACTGAGGGTGGCCGTATAAACAACTTTAACACTGTTACAAATATGCGCCACACTGTGAACCCACACCAAACAAGAATGACAAACACATTTCGGGAGAACTTCCGCACCGTAATACAACATAAACACAACAAAACAAATAGCCAGAACCTCTTGCAGCACTAACTCTTCCGGGACGCTACAATATACACCCCCTGGTACCCCCCTAAACCCCCCCCCCTCCCAACCCCGCCCACCTCAATCTCCTCGTGCTCTCTCAAGGAGAACATGTCCCAAATTCCAAGCTGTTGTTTTGAGGCATGTTTAAAAACATAATGCACTTTGTGACTTCAATAATAAATATGGCAGTGCCATGTTTTTTTTCCATAACTTGAGTTGATTAATTTTGGAAAACCTTGTTACATTGTTTAATGCATCCAGCATTATGCCTAACAAAATTAGGCATAATAATGTGTTAATTCCACGACTGTATATATCGGTATCGGTTGATATCGGAATCGGTAACTAAGAGTTGGACAATAGCGGAATACCGGATATCGGCAAAAAAGCCATTATCGGACATCTCTAGTTTTCATTTTAAAACGTCTATTATAACCAACCATGCAATCTGTTTTTTTTATATTAGTTTTACTGTTTTACTATTTTCTATGTTATCCTTGACGAGTCATACCAAAGACTATAAAAATGGGACCCATTACCTCCCTGCTTGGCACTCAGCATCAAGGGTTGGAATTGGGGGTTAAATCACCAAAAATCATTCCCGGGCGCGGCACCGCTGCTGCCCACTGCTCCCCTCATCTCCCAGGGGGTGATCAAGGGTGATGGGTCAAATGCAGAGAATAATTTCGCCACACCTCGTGTGTGCGTGACAATCATTGGTACTTTAACTTAAATAATTTGCCTTATTTATACTCCGTATGTTATTTAAAAAAATAAAATAAAATAAAATCTCTTGTTTCTTTAGTTTTTAGGTCAAATACTTCAAAACTGGCAGGTTAAAATCAATATAAAAATTGTGATATTAATTGATTTGCTGAAACTGATTGTGATCTTTGTTTTGCCATATTGCCCAGCCTTACATTATCCAGATAAATCTGATAACAATAAAAAAAATAGCTGGACAAATGTGACCACAAGATATGCCGCATGTTATAATCCTCCTTGGGTTGTGTGCAGGATGGTCCCTCGCAGCATGACAACTACTTCCTAGATGAATGTGGCCAGGAGCAGGACTCACGTCCACCTATGACCTACTCATCCCAGCTCCACAGTTCCCAGTCTACGTCCATCTCACAGAACTCACTGCGGCGGCCGGGGTCGCAGTTGTCACAACCGAAGAAAAAGAAGTCGCAGATGGGATTTTGATGTTGTCCACGGAATGGATCAAAGTACAGCCTTTGCATTTTCGGGGAATGTTTTAAGAGAAAAAGTTGGATTATGTTCAGTTTGACAAAGGACAAACAAGTCTTCATGGATGCTCATCTTGACTGCTGACCTCAAGACATGCGACTCTAAATATTCAATGAAGGATCTAAATATGCAATCAGCAAGGATTTTATTTTTGTATTTTTTAAATGAACATATGACACAAGTGGATTTCTTCTGGGAGAAGAATCAATCATGTTTGAGCTTGAGGTCATCACATGGCGGAAGAGGACCGAGTGCTACAGTTTGGTAGGACCAAGTAATAGTTTTTTTCCATTTCATTCAGGAATTGATGTACAGTACAGGCCAAACGTTTGGACACACCTTCTCATCTCAATGGGTTTACTTTATTTTCATGACGATTTACATTGTAGATTGTCACTGAAGGCATCAAAACTATGACACCTGTGAAGGGAAAACCATTTCAGGTGACTATCTTTTGAAGCTCATCGAGAGAATGCCAAGAGTGTGCAAAGCAGTAATCAGAGCAAAGGGTGGCTATTTTGAAGAAACTAGAATGTAAAACATGTTTTCAGTTATTTCAGCTTCTTTTGTTAAGTACATAACTCTACATGTGTTCATTCATAGTTTTGATACCTTCAGTAAAAATCTACAATGTAAATAGTCATGAAAATAAAGAAAACCCATTGAATGAGAAGGTGTGTCCAAACTTTTGGCCTGTACTGATGGCAGTCAAACATAAGAAATATATGTGGACTGCACTATGATGGCAATATGACTCAAGTAAACAACACCAACATTTTATATGTTCCAATGAAAATATAGAACATTACACACAGCGCTCAAAAATCTATCAAAACGTTTTAGTGAGACTTTGGTAAACTATGAAGCCGCACCGCTTGATGTGCTTCAACATATGAGTATTATTATGGTGTGTGTATAAGGTAAGACATATCTGGATTTTTGTGTCGCAATATTATGCAAAATAAACTTTTCTTACCTGCTGATCTGTATTTGGGAGCTGCATGAATCCTGAAAAATTGCGCGCATCCGCCTTTGTAGTCCGTGCCGACACTTCAGTCGATAAGTTTCTTCTTTTTCTTTATCTTCTTGTTATGGGACATTCATCCTCCGCTGTTGCCATTTCTAATATAAAGTAGCGTAAAGTTTTTACTTATGTCTGTCAGTAAACTCGCCATGAAAGCTCTAAAACATACCGGTGTAGTGAGTTTACATTATTCACCCAAGGAACTTTAGTTATTAGAGTTCCGGTCGGACGGTTTTTCACGGGACACGTTTCTGGTTTTGTTGTTTCCGGATGAGGAGATGCTGCTCAGTTAAGTTAAGTAAAGTCTGAATAAAACAGTTAGCTCCATCTTTTGACACTTCTTCCACCCCCGTCCTTGCACGCTACACCGCTACAACAAAGATGACGGGGAGAAGACGCTGTTAGCCACGTAAATAAGACCGCCCACAAAACGGTGCATCCGGAAGCGACTGTCAGAAAGCGGCTTGAAGATGATCTGTAAAACATAATCTATGCAACATTTTGACCAAAGAACCACCATTACATGTTATGTAGACCACATGAAAGTGTTTTCCATTTAGAAAAAAATAATAATATGACTCCTTTTAATGCGCCCTTTAATCCGGTGCGCCTTATATATGAAAATAAATCCAAAATAGACCATTCATCGGCAGTGCGCCTTATGGTCCGGAAAATACGGTACATTACTTGTTTGTACTATATTCTCTGTATTGTTTTTTTATACAATATTTATTATATAAAAGCTAGTTTTTCTTTTCAAAAGGCATGTTACATGGTCAAATGCGTTTTTTTTGTGGGACTAAACATTGATTACATTACTTTTAGTTCATTTCAATGGGCGATGCAGTTTAACATGTTTTCCAAGGTACCAGCTGTGTCATTGAACCAATTCAACTTTGTATCCCGAGGTACCACTGTGTTAGTAGTTTACAACTACACCATGTTTCCCACAGCTTAGCAATCTATTTTGGGAGTGGAGCGTGTATTTTAGGGGCTATGACGCATGAATTTTTTTTTTTTAAAAGGCAAAAAAATGTATACATACTGTATATTGAAAGGCAAATCCATGTTGTTAGTATCAACTGGTGGTTGGAGAAATACAAGTCTGTCTCCAGACTTGAGGTGAGGTGAGGTGCAGTCACCGAAGACGAGGGCCCCTTGCTTTGACGTCTCCTTACATTCCTGCATGTCATACAGTATGATATACAGCAGTGTCAAATGTGTCCTTCAGGGAGAAGACTCTGTCTTAGTTTTCACACCGACTGCCCTTTCTGATGTAACTTGGAATGGAACCATGCTCTCTGTTATGAAAGGCAGAAGTGTTTACCATTACACCACCAGTGATACCCGCTCAAAGAGGAACTGCACTTGTTTCTGGAAGTTTGCCTACAATTCACAATTCTTATGAAAGACAAAAACACGTCTTATTTTTTTTTAATGCATTCTAACTACCGTATTTTTCAGATAAGTCGCACCGGAGTATAAGTCGCACCGGCCGAAAATGCATAATAAAGAAGGAAAAAAACATATATGTCGCTTTTTTGGGGGAAATTTATTTGATAAAATCCAACACCAAGAATAGACATTTGAAAGGCAATTTTAAAATAAATAAAGAATAGTGAACAACAGGCTGAATAAGTGTACGTTATATGAGTCATAAATAACCAACTGAGAACTTGCCTGGTATGTTACCGTAACATATTATGGTAAGAGTCATTCAAATAACTATAACATATAGCAGTGTTTTTCAACCACTGTGCCGTGGCACACTAGTGTGCCGTGAGATACAGTCTGGTGTGCCGTGGGAGATTATCTAGTTTCACCTATTTGGGTTAAAAATATTGTTTGCAAACCAGTAATTATAGTCTGCAAATGATGTGTTGTTGTTGAGTGTCGGTGCTGTCTAGAGCTCGGCAGAGTAACCGTGTAATACTCTTCCATATCAGTAGGTGGCAGCCGGTAGCTATTTGCTTTGTAGATGTGGGAAACAGCGGGAGGCAGGGTGAAGGTAAAAAGGTGTTTAATGCTTAAACCATAAATAAACAAAAGGTGAGTGGCCCTAAGAAAAGGCATTGAAGCTTAGGGAAGGCTATGCAGAACGAAACTAAAACTGAACTGGCTACAAAGTAAACAAAAACAGAATGCTGGACGACAGCAAAGACTTACTGTGGAGCAAAGACGGCGTTCACAAAGTACATCCGAACATGACATGACAATCAACAATGTCCCCACAAAGAAGGATAAAAACTGAAATATTCTTGATTGCTAAAACAAAGCGGGACATATCGCTCAAAGGAAGACATGAAACTGCTACAGGAAAATACCAAAAGAAGAGAAAAAAAAACACCAAAATAGGAGTGCAAGACAAGAACTAAAACACTACACACAGGAAAACAGCAATAAACTCAAAATAAGTCAGGGTGTGATGTGACAGGTGGTGACAGTACACCTACTTTGAGACAAGAGCTATATTGATGCATGCTTGGTTATGCTTTAAAGTCATATCCAACAATTGCGACGACGACTTTTTACTGTCAACTGAGTTTCGTTTTTTTAATGATTTCTGCTGGTGGTGTGCCTCCGCATTTTTTCAACGCAAAAAATGTGCCTTGGCTCAAAAAAGGTTGAAAAACACTGACATATAGAACATGCTATACGTTTACCAAACAATCTGTCACTCCTAATCGCTAAATCCGATGAAATCTTCTTCCTCGGTGTCGCTTCTAAACAGCTCTGCCAACTCCAAAGGTAGACAAAGCGCCGCTTCCTCTTCTATCTTATTTGATATTTTACGGTAATGTGTTAATAATTTCACACATAAGTCGCTCCTGAGTATAAGTCGCACCCTCGGCCAAACTATGAAAAAAAACTGCGACTTATATTTAGGGATGATGTTCGAAACCGATTCTCCCGGTTGATCGATAAGTAAAGAACCGATTCCATGGACTCAAATCCCTTTTTGAGAACCGGTTCCCGTTATCAAGGCCACTATAGTAAAGAAAAAGAGTTGGTTCTTTAGTCGAATCCCTGGGAACGAATCCCAAATGGGCAATGTTATGCCCATTTGATTGTAGACTCTTACTGACACCTTGTGGCCATATGAAAATACTACGCGTTAATACTTTGGGCACTTCCGGGTTGACTATGTTAGACAATTGAGAAGTAGACAAGTTGTGTTAGCTCCTACAAGCCTTGGAAAAGATAAGTCTGTCAGTAAACTGTTTAACTTGTTTATGTAACTCAATATTAAGGTGGAAAGTGGTTAAATTTGATAGTAAGATGTTTACTGAAAAACGATTTTTGTGCACTGTTTTAATGGATGTTTTGAGGACTTAAATTGGCTGCCAGTCGTGTATTTCCACCATCAAAATAGTTTCAACACTCAGAAGTATTTGTTTGATGATAGTACTGTATATTTGTGTGAAGCTAATATTTACATATTGTGTATTACATTTCAATAACAGTCCAGTGCAAGACAAAAGTAAAGATAGGAAAAGACAGAGCAAGATTAACAACAATAAATAGCCTAAATGGATTAATCTGCTTTGGAACTTTATTAGACGTCTTGGATTGTTTGTTAGCTGTCTGCCTGTGTGTGTAGTTAGTGTGTTCCAATAGCAGCAGAAGTGCACTTTTTGGAGAGCTGTATTATTTTCAGTTTTGTGCCCAATGGACTGATTTTATTTAACACTATATTATTATTTATACACCTATAGTGATCACAGAGACAGGTTGTTTTTGTGTTACTGTATATATTTGTTTTTCTGAAAAATCCCACTTAATATACTTTGGGTAACAACAGTCAATATGTATTTATTTTATTTTTTAGGGTGGTAACAGTCAATATTTATTTATTTATTTTATTTTATTTTTTTCTTATAAAATAAAAGTGAGCTTTTGTTAAACCAAATAGTGTTTTTGTCCATATAAAACAACCTATCTGGATTCGATAAGAGGATCGATAAGGAATCGGTTCGATAAGAGGATTCGATAATGGGCTCGAACTCAATAATTTCTTATCAAACATCATCCCTATTTATAATCCGAAAAATACGGTAAATAATAGTCTGCGTAAATAAGAGCCATGAAGTCATGACGTGATCGTGTCTGTTTCGACCATAACACCCAATAAATAAGCACCCAAAAAGCACCAAAAATAATTCACTTACATTTCGTGACCTGAATATTACCCAAATCTTAGTGATATTGTTATTATTAGTGCTAACATTAAAGGGGTACTGCACTTTTTTTGGAATTTTGCCTGTCGTTCAAAAATCAACATGAGAGACAAGAACATGCGTCTTTTTTTTATTTTTATTTTAAAGATGATAAACGCTTGCGAGATGCATGTCAATTAATGTTCTCGTTCATCCAGGTCATTGTAATCTCAGGGCATTCAATCGATCGCAACATGACTGTTTGGTTTCTCTTAGAAGACGTTTTTCGCCTCTCGTCCAAATAGGCTTCATCAGTTCATGCTCATAGACTTAGATTGGTTAGATCGAGTCTGACCAATTAGACTACGGTACATCTGACCAATCTAAGTCTATGAGCATGAACTGATGAAACCTACTCGAATGAGAGGCGAAATGTTTTCTAAGACAAACCAAACAGTCATGTTGCGCTCAATTGAATGCCCTGAGATTACAATGACCTGGATGAATGAGAACATTCATTAACATGCATCTTGCATGCGTTTATCATCTTTAAAATAAAAATACAAAATAAAAAAAAGATGCATCTTCTTGTTTCTAATGATGATTTTGCCCTGGAGGAACGCCTCCCCTGCGCTCCTCGACTACGGTCTGGGAGCCGGAAGCAGGAAAGGTGTAACAACTCTATTAGTGCCTTAGTTTACCTTCAAGTCTTTCTTTTGAAAGCCACCCCTGGCTTAGTTGCTCAGACAGAAATGTGTTTATGTAAGTTTAGATTGGGGTATGTTGTTTTTTTGATAGGAAAATGTGTTAATGTCTCCTGTTTTCAAGGAGAAGATGTGCTGCTGAGAGGTCCGCTAGTATATCGTTGCCATCAAGTCTACCACTAATTTGGCTGTGATTTACAGTTCAGCCTGCTTGGCAGACACGTCTTTTCCCTCGGTCCGATAATTATCGTGCACCCTCGCTACAAATGGACCCGTTTGATTTTGGACACCCACGGCTTAATACAAGTGCAAGCATGTCTCGATGTTAAATTCTGCAAGCACGTTAATCTGCTGTATTTTTTAGAGATGTCCGTCCGATATTATCGGCCGATAAATGCTTTAAAATGTAATATCGGAAATTATCGGTATTGGTTTCAAAAAGTAAAATGTATGACTTTTTAAAACGTCACTGTGTACACGGGCGTACGGAGAAGTACAGAGCGCCAATAAACCTTAAAGGCACTGCCTATGCGTGCCAGCCCAGTCACATAATATCTACGGCTTTTCACACACACAAGTGAATACAACGCATACTTGGTCAACAGCCATACAGGTAACACTGAGGTTGGCCGTATAAACCATTTTAACACTGTTACAAATATGCGCCACACTGTGAACCCACACCAAACAAGAATGACAAACACATTTCGGGAAAACATCCGCACCGTAACACAACATAAACACAACATAACAAATACCCAGAACCCCTTGCAGCACCAACTCTTCCCCGACTCTACAATATACACCCCCCCACCTCAACCTCCCAAATTCCAAGCTGCTGTTTTGAGGCATGTTAAAAAAAAGAATGCACTTTGTGACTTCAATAATAAATATGGCAGTGCCATGTTGGCATTTTTTTTCCATAACTTGAGTTGATTTATTTTGGAAAACCTTGTTACATTGTTTAACGCATCACAACAAAATTAGGCATAATAATGTGTTAATTCCACGACTGTATATATCGGTATCGGTTGATATCGGAATCGGTAATTAAGAGTTGGACAATATCGGATATCAGCAAATAAACCCATTATCGGACATCTCTAGTATTTTTTATATTCCATGTATTCAGAATCACACAATGATCTAATGAGGTTGTTTGCTGCAGGTACTGTTCTAAATTTAAAAAAAAAAAAAAAAAAAAAAAGGAAAGACAACAGTTTGAAAATAATCTTTTTATAAGAGTTTTTTTTTTCAGTACATGTGACAAAATAATAACTTAATATCTACAAAGAACTATTAACATTTTTTTTTTTTTTTATACATAATTTACATTTTTGTGTGCATTTTGTCAAATATTTTCAACTTTTTTTTTTTTTTTTACATTCTTTTTGGACAAGGTCAAAACAATTCTTTAGCTACATCCTAACATTGGCAACTTTAAACTCAGGGTCAAACACACACACACACACACACACACTACCATAAACAACATGCTCACCAGATGATTTCACTTCTTTTTTTGTTTTTTTTTTACCCTGCTTTGAGTAATGTTCAGCAAGAAGATAAAAACAACAACACTTTTTTTCCCCACGTCAGTCACAAAGTCATGCTTTCAGTTTCAACACTTGAATTCGGAAGTGTGCAAATAAACAAAGTCAGAAGATGAGAGCAGCTGCAGTTTCTGAATAATCAATCATATCACTTCCTCAATTTGATGAAACGATTCGTCGTGCGCTTTTTCGTTTCTATCCGTTGCCTCGTTGAAGTGCTTGCGGTTTGAATCGTCTCCGGGTTACGTGTATATTCGTACGAGCATAGCGGTTACCACGACAACATAAAAGTAGACTCGATCCAGATCACGGAGTCTGTGGCTGCCTTCAACTTCTGTGGATTAGTAAACTAATTTCATATTTGATTAATAACAGTCAACACAACTTTCAATAAATGCCACTTTTTTGGCAAACTCAACTGCAACTTTTTTTTTTTTTTTTTGCTCTGGTCTGTTTGCACGTTCTTGGTCTTGGAATGTGACTTCTCACCATGCAGCAACGGCACATCTACAAACTAAAATAGTCAACAAAAACAAGTTGTTGTGCAGTTCACTTCCAGCACAGGAGCTTAGTGGACAATAAATAAAAAAAGGCGGAGGCATCTAGGCGTTGAGGTATTGGCGGCGTTTGTGGTGGCGTAGGAGGTGTTTCGGGAAGAAGGGTCCCTCGGCGTCGCTGCCCAGGGAGCTGCTGAGGGACTCCTCGCCTGAACTCATTATGTCCTCACACGAGTCCTCACTGTAGAAAAGAAAAAAAAAGCACACCGTCATTATCATTGCATCAACAAAAACAAACATCCTCTTTATCCACCAGCTGATGGTGACATATCGGAAAGTCTGGTAATCAGCTGACTTTCTGTTTGAAAACCAACAAACATCCTCGTGTTTCCCTTATATTCATGTTCAGGTCGCTACTTGTTTTCCCTTTTTTTGGAGCCTCGGGTATTGGCCGATACAAAACGATATCAGCAGGAATCAAACATACAAACCCCGTTTCCATATGAGTTGGGAAATTGTGTTAGATGTAAATATAAACGGAATAAAATGATTTGCAAATCCTTTTCAACCCATATTCAGGTTAATATGCCACAAAGACAACATATTTGATGTTCAAACTGATAAACTTTTTTTTTTTTTTTTTGCAAATAATCATTAACTTTAGAATTTGATGCCAGCAACACGTGAGAAAGAAGTTGGGAAAGGTGGCAATAAATACTGATAAAGTTGAGGAATGCTCATCAAACACTTATTTGGAACATCCCACAGGTGTGCAGGCTAATTGGGAACAGGTGGGTGCCATGATTGGGTATAAAAACAGCTTCCCAAAAAATGCTCAGTCATTCACAAACAAGGATGGGGCGAGGGTCACCACTTTGTCAACAAATGCGTGAGCAAATTGTTGAACAGTTTAAGAAAAACCTTTCTCAACCAGCTATTGCAAGGAATTTAGGGATTTCGCCATCTACGGTCCGTAATATCATCAAAGGGTTCAGAGAATCTGGAGAAATCACTGCACGTAAGCAGCTAAGCCCGTGACCTTCGATCCCTCAGGCTGTACTGCATCAACAAGCGACATCCGTGTGTAAAGGATATCACCACATGGGCTCAGGAACACTTCAGAAACCCACTGTCAGTAACTACAGTTGGTCGCTACATCTGTAAGTGCAAGTTAAAACTCTCCTATGCAAGGCGAAAACCGTTAATCAACAACACCCAGAAACGTTGTCGGCTTCGCTGGGCCTGAGCTCATCTAAGATGGACTGATACAAAGTGGAAAAGTGTTCTGTGGTCTGACGAG
This sequence comes from Nerophis lumbriciformis, assembly GCF_033978685.3. NCBI lineage: Eukaryota > Metazoa > Chordata > Actinopteri > Syngnathiformes > Syngnathidae > Nerophis > Nerophis lumbriciformis. Next base: position 27,906,854 of record NC_084567.2, on the reverse strand, counting down.
TCCACATTTCAAACAGCATCTGTGATGGTATGGGGGTGTATTAGTGCCCAAGACATGGGTAACTTACACATCTGTGAAGGCGCCATTAATGCTGAAAGGTACATACAGGTTTTGGAGCAACATATGTTGCCATCCAAGCAACATTACCATGGACGCCCCTGCTTATTTCAGCAAGACAATGCCAAGCCACGTGTTACATCAACGTGGCTTCATAGTAAAAGAGTGCGGGTACTAGACTGGCCTGCCTGTAGTCCAGACCTGTCCCCCATTGAAAATGTGTGGTGCATTATGAAGCCTAAAATACCACAACGGAGACCCCCGGACTGTTGAACAACTTAAGCTGTACATCAAGCAAGAATGGGAAAGAATTCCACCTGAGAAGCTTAAAAAATGTGTCTCCTCAGTTCCCAAACGTTTACTGAGTGTTGTTAAAAGGAAAGGCTATGTAACACAGTGGTGAACATGCCCTTTCCCAACTACTTTGTCACGTGTTGCAGCCATGAAATTCTAAGTTAATTATTATTTGCAAAAAAAAAATAGTTTATGAGTTTGAACATCAAATATGTTGTTTTTGTAGTGCATTCAACTAAATATGGGTTGAAAATGATTTGCAAATCATTGTATTCCGTTTATATTTACATCTAACACAATTTCCCAACTCATATGGAAACGGGGGTTTGTACTTGTATTGTTTTGTAGTGTGGAATGTTGGCAAAGGTTTGATCACGTGACCGAGCAGGTTAAAACATGGTTATACTTTTTTTTTTTAACTGATAAAATGACGTAAACGTGCAGCAAATTTGGGACTTCAAACCCCGGCCGAGTCATACCAAAGACTCTAAAAATGGGACCCATGACCTCCCTGCTTGGCACTCAGCATCAAGGCTTGTGATCAAGGGTGATGGGTCAAATGCAGAGAATCATTTCACCACATTTAGTGTGTGTGTGACAATCATTGGTACTTTAACTTTAACTTTAAATCAGACATCATGATTGTGTTGCAAAGAGTTTGGTCATCTCATTTTTAAATGAGTCATTCAAAGTATACATTATTTCCATAACTTCCTGTTTTTTCCTGACTTTCAACATATTTCAAAACAAGTGTGATGTCATGGAAACTGGTCTGAGTGGGACGTGATTGCTGTCACGCAACATTGGGAGATACGTGAGGCACTCCTCTGTGACGTGTGTGTGTGACGCGGTGTGTGTGTCGTACCCTTTGCCTTGGAAAACGACCACAAAACAAAACAGTGCGGGGAAAAAAACTATTATTCCTTTAAAGTTCAGTTCAGTTTGAGTTTACACCTCAAAGTCCAATTTGAGTCTGCTTCTCTTTCGCTTTCCATGAGGAGTGTTGGGTATTTTCCTGCTGACAGTACGTGTCGTTACATGACTACTGATATCATGCGAGTGTTTGTTTAGCGCCTTGTTGCCCAGGACACGTCACGGTGACACAAGCAGAGTGCCAGACACTTTTAAATACTTCAGCTTTACTACTCTTGTGTTGTCTGTACACTTTGGCACCCGCTTGTATTACACTGATGGAGTTATTCTTCATAGAGGTTTCCAAAAAATGACTTTTTATGAGACCATAAATAGCTATTGTAAAATACACTATATTGCCAAAAGTATTTGGCCACCTGCCTTGACTCACATATGAACTTGAAGTGCCATCCCATGGAATTGTCCAAAATGTTTTGGTATCCTGGAGCATTCAAAGTTCCTTTCACTGGAACTAAGGGGCCAAGCCCAACTCCTGAAAAACAACCCCACACCATAATTCCTCCTACATAAAATTTCACACTCGGCACAATGCAGTCCGAAATGTAGCGTTCTCCTGGCAACTTCCAAACCCAGACTGGTCCATCAGGTTGCCAGATGGAAAAGCGTGATTCATCAGTCCAGAGAAGGCGTCTCCGCTGCTCTAGAGTCCAGTGGCGACGTGCTTTACACCAGTGAATCCAACGCTTTACATAGGACTTGGTGACGTATGGTATGGCTTAGATGCAGCAGCCCGGCCATGGAAACCCATTCCATGAATTTCTCTGCGTACTGTACGTGGGCTAATTGGAAGGTCACAGGAAGTTTGGAGCTCTGTAGCAACTGACTGTGCAGAAAGTCTTTGCACTATGCTGACCCCTCTGTCAGTTTACGTGGCCTACCACTTGGTGGCTGACTTGCTGTTGTTCCCAAACTCTTCCATTTTCTTATAATAAAGTTAACTTTGGAATATTTAGGAGCGAGGAAATTTCACAACTGGATTTGTTGCACTGGTGGCATCCTATGACAGTTCCACGCTGAGAGCGGCCCATTCTTTCACAAATGTTTGTAGAAACAGTCTCCATGCCTAAGTGCTTGTTTTTATACACCGGGCCAACTGATTAGGACACCTGATTCTCATCATTTGGATGGGTGGCCAAATACTTTTGGCAATGTAGTGTATCTTGTCATGCAAATTATGTTTTAAAGCTTTCTAAATTATATTTTTTGATCAGTGACGTCACCCAACCTCCCCGAAACTCCAAATCTCGCTAAACTTTTCCCATCAGTTTGTGCAACATTTGTGCTGTAAAACACATTTGTGCTACTATAGTTTTAATGCTATTTAGGTTTTATTATTCACACACAGCCACTGAACCTTGTTCAATTGTTTACAAACTTGTCCCAAAAGTTTGTTTTATCAAAATAAACATTTATGCGACTTTGGTTTTAATATTAACTAGAGATGTCTGATAATGGCTTTTTTGCCGATATTCCAATATTGTCCAACTCTTAATTACAGATTCTGATATCAACCGATACCGATATATACAGTCGTGGAATTTACACATTATTATGCCTAATTTTGTTGTGATGCCCCGCTGGATGCATTAAACAATGTAACAAGGTTTTCCAAAATAAATCAACTCAAGTTATGGAAAAAAAATGCCAACATGGCACTGCCATATTTATTATTGAAGTCACAAAGTGCATTATTTTTTTCAACATGCCTCAAAACAGCAGCTTGGAATTTGGGACATGCTCTCCCTGAGAGAGCATGAGGAGGTTGAGGTGGGCGGGGTTGGGGGTGGGGTGTATATTGTAGCGTCCCGGAAGAGTTAGTGCTGCAAGGGGTTCTGGGTATTTGTTCTGTTGTGTTTATGTTGTGTTACGGTGCGGATGTTCTCCCGAAATGGGTTTGTCATTCTTGTTTGGTGTGGGTTCACAGTGTGGCGCATATTTGTAACAGTGTTAAAGTTGTTTATACGGCTACCCTCAGTGTGACCTGTATGGCTGTTGACCAAGTATACATTGCATTCACTTGTGTGTGTGAAAAGCCGTAGATATTATGTGATTGGGCCGGCACGCAAAGGCAGTGCCTTTAACGTTTATTGGCGCTCTGTACTTCTCCCTACGTCCGTGTACACAGCGGCGTTTTAAAAAGTCATAAATTTTACTTTTTGAAACCGATACCGATAATTTCCAATATTACATTTTAAAGCATTTATCGGCCGATTGACATCTCTAATGTTAAAGTTGTATAAGTATTCATACTTGTAGTGCTGTGCAGATCGATACTGAAACATCAATGGCACAAATGTTTGTTGTAACGTTTGGGACAAGTTTGGGGACATTGGTGTGTGTAAGGGGGGGCTGAGTGACGTCATTGGTCAAAAAAATTATTTTCGAATTACTTAAAAACTGTAACAGCAAAAACTATTTTTTACCCCACAAACGCAACATAAACAAACATAAGTCGGATTTTACTATTTGCAATAACTAATTATTTGAAGCCATTTTTTTCTCGACGTCAATGTCCCTAAAATTCTGGACCCTGGAAAATGTTATGCAATATTAAGAAAATGTGCTTAGTATATTAAAATATATTTGTTATAATATAAAACAAAAATATATATTTTTTCAAATAATGCATATATTTTATTTATATTTAGTTTTTGTTTTTTTGGATAATATACAGTACAGGCCAAACGTTTGGACACACCTTCTCATTCACAACACAAGTGATGGTCCCAACACCATTGATAAAGCAAGAAATTCCACTAATCAACCCTGATAAGGCACACCTGTGAAGTGAAAACCATTTCAGGTGACCACCTCTTAAAGCTCATCTAGAGAATGCCAAGAGTGTGCAAAGCAAAAGGTGGCTAGAATATAAAACATGTTTTCAGTTATTTCACCTTTTTTGTTAAGTACATAACTCCATATGTGTTCATTCATAGTTTTGATCCCTTCAGTGATAATCTACAATGTAAATAGTCATGAAAATAAAGAAAACGCATTGAATGAGAAGGTGTGTCCAAACTTTTGGCCTGTACTGTATGTAAAATGTTCAGATTTAAAATAACTTAATATTTTCATGGCGTGAACGAGAGACTTGGATCAAGCGTCAAAACTCAAAATTCTCACCTCTCGCTCTCGTCCCAGCAGCCCTCAGGGATGGTAGGCAGTTCGGGTACGCTGCGGTAGCTGCTCTGGAGGTTCTGGGCGGTGCGGCGAGACACGACCCACTGCAGTTTCCTGTGATTGGGTTTGCTGCACTCTGGCGAAGCGTAGGCTGACAAACACTGAGCTACTTGAGAGCGCCAAAGCAGGAGTTCAGCATCCGCAATCTGAAACCAAATAAAGACACCGGATCGTTGAGCTCTTTGGCCGTTCTGACGTCAGTAAAACGTGCATATTGCTGTCTTGTGTGAGCAACTGCGTGCACGAGCTGGTTTCTTTGTAGAAGATAAAAAGGAACCAGGATACACAAAAAAACCCCACTTCTTTAGATTGGAAACCTGATCGAATATCTGCGTAATTCCTTATAGATCTATATAGGCGGTGATGATGCAACTGAACAATAAATATGATAATTGTGTTAACCTTTAGGACAAAATTGCATGTTAAATTTGACAATAATACATTCATAATTTCATTATGTTTTCACCTCATTTCATACTCTTCACTAGAGATGTCCGATAATGGCTTTTTTGCCGATATTCCGATATTGTCCAACTCTTAATTACCGATTCCGATATCAACCGATATATACAGTCGTGGAATTAACACATTATTATGCCTACTTTTGTTGTGATGCCCCGCTGGATGCATTAAACAATGTAACAAGGTTTTCCAAAATAAATCAACTCAAGTTATGGAAAAAAATGCCATATTTATTATTGAAGTCACAAAGTGCATTGTTTTTTTTAACATGCTTCAAAACAGCAGCTTGGAATGTGGAACATGCTCTCCCTGAGAGAGCATGAGGAGGTTGAGGTGGGTGGGGTTGGGGGGGGTAACGAGGGGTGTGTATTGTAGCGTCCCGGAAGAGCTAGTGCTGCAAGGGATTCTGGGTATTTGTTCCGTTGTGTTACGGTGCGGATGTTCTCCCGAAATGTGTTTGTCATTCTTGTTTGGTGTGGGTTCACAGTGTTAAAGTTGTTTATACGGCCACCCTCAGCGTGAGGGCTGTTGACCAATATGCCTCGCATTCACTTGTGTGTGTGAAAAGCTGTAGATATTATGTGATTGGGCCGGCACGCAAAGGAAATGCCTTTAAGGTTTATTGGCGCTCTGTACTTCTCCCTACGTCCGTCATAAATTTTTGCTTTTTCAAACAGATACCGATAATTTTGAAACCGATACCTATCATTTCCGATATTACATTTTAAAGCATTTATCGGCCGATAATATCGGCAGTCCGATATTATCGAACATCCCTACTCTTCACTGGTAAGCGATTGTGATCTTAACCCTTTTTATGTAAAAACATGAGCAAAAACTACCATTGGCTCTGATTTAAATCCTTTGGTTTTTAATCTTAAAGTCCTCCTGTGTCCGGGGAATTATTTTATGATGATGAAAAAATATCAATCTTAATCATATTATTGGCATCGTTACTGTTGATATTTGCATCGATCCACCCACCCCGGTTTACATTAAGAGCTCTATTTTAGCGGTCAAAACATGGCTTCTTTTATCCACCTACTAGTGGAGCATGTTTAACTGTTCCTTGTCTAGTTCTCCAGTGATAATGGTACTTGCTGCCATGGAGGTGAGGATTAGTAATATAGAAGCTGCTTCGCACTGTGGTGGGAGGTGAGGTGACTACATTGCGTTGAGGAGGGCAACTTAGTTGTAATTTGCGGGACAAAACTACAATAGAATGTTATCATTATATTGTGATAGAATTCAAATCTCTATCGCCAGTCAAATGTACAGTACAGGCCAAAAGTTTGGACACACCTTCTCCTCATTCAATGTGGTTTCTTTATTTTCATGACTATTTACATTGTAGATTGTCACTGAGGGCATCAAAACTATGAATGAACACATGTGGAGTTATGTACTTAACAAAAAAAAGGTGAAATAACTGAAAAACTAAAAAACGTGTTTTATATTCTAGTTTCTTCAAAATAGCCACCCTTTGCTCTGATTACTTTTTTTGCACACTCTTGGCATTCTCTCGATGAGCTTCAAGCCCACCTGTGAAGTGAAAACCATTTCAGGTGACCACCTCTTGAAGCTCATCGAGAGAATGCCAAGAGTGTGCAAAAAAAAAGTAATCAGAGCAAAGGGTGGCTATTTTGAAGAAACTAGAATATAAAACATGTTTTCAGTTATTTCACCTTTTTTTGTTAAGTACATAACTCCACATGTGTTCATTCATAGTTTTGATGCCTTCAGTGACAATCTACAATGTAAATAGTCATGAAAATAAAGAAAACCCATTGAATGAGAAGGTGTGTCCAAACTTTTGGCCTGTACTGTATATATATAATATAAACATATATTGTCTATATTGCGTAACCAGCTCATAGTGTAAAATCGGCCAAATACCTCAAACCTTTTTCGACAAATTGTAAAATGTCAACAAGTGTATAAAACCTTTCTTATACCTTAGAATGCAAAAGTATAGTTATTGTTTTGTACACATTTAGCAAAAAACAAAAATGGTGTCAAATAGTTGCCTCTGCAACCAAACGGCTGCTCATGCTTTGACTTGGAGATGTCCAATATTATCGGCCGATAAATGCTTTAAAATGTAATATCGGAAATTATCGGTATTGGTTTCAAAAAGTACAATTTATGACTTTTTTAAAACGCCGCTGTACGGAGTGGTACACGGACGTAGGGAGAAGTACAGAGCGCCAATAAACCTTAAAGGCACTGCCCAATCACATAATATCTACGGCCTTTCACACACACAAGTGAATGCCATGCATACTTGGTCAACAGCCATACAGGTCACACTGAGGGTGGCCGTATAAACAACTTTAACACAGTTACAAACACATTTCGGGAGAACATCCGCACCGTAACACAACATAAACACAACAGAACAAATACCCAGAACCCCTTGCAGCACTAACTCTCCCGGGACGCTACAATATACACCCCCCGCTACCCCCTACCACCTCAACCCCGCCCACCTCAACATCCACATGCTCTCTCAGGGAGAGCATGTCCCAAATTCCAAGCTGCTGTTTTGAGGCATTTTAAAAAAAACAATGCACTTTGTGACTTCAATAATAAATATGGCAGTGGCATGTTGACACTTTTTTCCATAACTGGAGTTGATTTATTTTGAAAACCTTGTTACATTGTTTAATGCATCCAGTGGGGCATCACAACAAAATTAGGCATAATAATGTGTTAATTCCACGACTGTATACATCAGTATCGGTTGATATCGGTAATTAAGAGTTGGACAATATCGGATATCAGCAAAAAGCCATTATCGGACATCTCTACTTTGACTACATGTTTGTTTTTTTCCACCAATAGGAAAACAATGTCATGTTTGTGCTTACTTTAACTTTAACTTTGACAGCGGCTGTCTTGCTGTGCTTTCAAATGATAAATAATGTGATGACACAATGAAATCTGGTCTCACTTGATCCATTTTCCCCATTTTTAAAGACTTGTGACGTTAAATTGTGCTGTTCCTTGTTGTGGTTTACCTTCAGGTGTCTCTGGATGTGATGAGCTATTTCCAGCATGTCCTCCGAGTGAAAGGCCTCGATCTCCAGTCTCAAGAGAGCGAATGCTAGAACGGAGGGCTGGATGGACAAAACAAATAAGAATTCAGTAAGTTTAAACATGTCCTCAAGCTTGCTGTATTCACGATGACATTTGAACCCTGCCATGAATTCCTACCTTGGCTTTGGAGAAGGATATGCGACACAGGCAGGCTTTAAGCTGAGCTTCCAGCTTCTCCAAGCTCAGAGTCTCCTTCCTGTTCACACGGACACACAAATGTCAGTCCAGTTTTTTCAAGCTGAAGCCATGATCACAACAGGAAATGTATTTTGTTTCCTACATGTATATGCAGACAACGAGTAATTGCTGATGAAAATTGTATTTAATGTCACGAGGTAACAACGTAGTTAACACGTATTAGTTGTGTTTGTTGTCCCCTATAATAGCGATTTGGCCAAGTATAGCTTATCGCGAGCTATCATTGACTGTATAGCCTATTACAGAGCTGGACAAATATTTTGACTCGGGGGGGCCACATTTAGAGAAAAAAATGTGTCTGCCAATGTGTATGTGTATAAATTATATGTACACATTAGAGATGTCCGATAATATCATCCGATAAATGCTTTAAAATGTAATATCGGAAATGATCGGTATCGGTTTCAACCTCCCGATATTCCCGTGAGACTCCCGAATTTCAGTGCCCCTCCCGAAAATCTCCCGGGGCAACCATTCTCCCGATTTCCACCCGGACAACATTATTGGGGGCGTGTCTTAAAGGCACTGCCTTTAGCGTCCTCTACAACCGTCGTCACGTACGCTTATCCTCCATACAAACGGCGTGCCGGCCCAGTCACATAATATATGCGGCTTTTACACACACACAAGTGAATGCAAGGCATACTTGATCAACAGCCATACAGGTCACACTGAGGATGGCCGTATAAACAACTTTAACACTGTTACAAATATGCGCCACACTGTGAACCCACACCAAACAAGAATGACAAACACATTTCGGGAGAACATCCGCACCGTAACACAACATAAACACAACCGAACAAATACCCAGAATCCCTTGCAGCACTAACTCTTCCGGGACGTTACAATATACACCCCCTGCTACCACCAAACTCTATAACTGGAGTTGAAGTTGTTCTCTTATTTTGGAAAACCTTGTTTTTGATTGATTGATTGAAACTTGTATTAGTAGATTGCACAGTACAGTACATATTCCGTACAATTGACCACTAAATGGTAACACCCGAATAAGTTTTTCAACTTGTTTAAGTCGGGGTCCACGTTAATCAATTTATGGTAAAGTTACATTGTTTAATGCAGTGGTCCCCAACCACCGGTTGGTACCGGGCCGCACAAGAAAAAAAAAGAAAAACTTTTTTTTTTAAATTAAATCAACATAAAAACACAATATATACACTTTATATCAATGTATATCAATACAGTCTGCAGGGATACAGTCCGTAAGCACACATGATTGTATTTCTTTATATATATAAAAAAAAAGTCAAACAAGGTTTTCCAAAATAAATCAACTCAAGTTATGGAAAAAATGCCAACATGGCACTGCCATATTTATTATTGAAGTCACAAAGTGCATTATTTTTTTTAAATTGCCTCAAAACAGCAGCTTGGAATTTGGGACATGCTCTCCCTGAGAGAGCATAAGGAGGTTGAGGTGGGCGGGGTTGAGGTTGGGGGGGGTAGCGGGGGCGTATATTGTAGTGTCCCAGAAGAGTTAGTGCTGCAAGGGGTTCTGGGTATTTGTTCTGTTGTGTTTATGTTGTGTTACGGTGCGGATGTTCTCCCTAAATGTGTTTGTCATTCTTGTTTGGTGTGGGTTCACAGTGTGGCGCATATTTGTAACAGTGTTAAAGTTGTTTATACGGCCACCCTCAGTGTGACCTGTATGGCTGTTGACCATATATGCCTTGCATTCACTTGTGTGTATGAAAAGCCGTAGATATTATGTGATTGGGCTGGCACGCAAAGGCAGTGCCTTTAAGGTTTATTGGCGCTCTCTACTTCTCCCTACGTCCGTGTACCACTCCGTACAGCGGCGTTTTAAAAAGTCATACATTTTACTTTTTGAAACCGATACCGATAATTTCCGATATTACATTTTAAAGCATTTATCGGCCGATATTATCGGACATCTCTAATTACGAACAAGTGTTTGATTGCAACAAAAGTCAATATTACACAACAACTAAAGAGCTCAAACTACTATCTGTTAGGAATGTTAATAGTTTTGCAACAACTCATGATTCAATTCGAGTCCGATTCCTGGGATAACAATTCTATTCAGAATCGATTCTTGATTCAACACAATTCTTAATTGAAACAGACTCTCGCAATAAAATTATTTGGTGTAGAAATGATAATAGAGATGTCCGATAATATCGGACTGCCTATATTATCGGCCGATAAATGCTTTAAAATGTAATATCGGAAATTATCGGTATCGGTTTAAAAAAGTAAAATGTATGACTTTTTAAAACGCCGCTGTACGGAGTGGTACACGGACGTAGGGAGAAGTACAGAGCGCCAATAAACCTTAAAGGCACTGCCTTTGCGTGCCGGCCCAATTACATAATATCTACGGCTTTTCACACACACAAGTGAATATAAATCATACTTGGTCAACAGCCATACAGGTAACACTGAGGGTGGCCGTATAAACAACTTTAACACTGTTACAAATATGCGCCACACTGTGAACCCACACCAAACAAGAATGACAAACACATTTCGGGAGAACATCCGCACCTTAACACAACATAAACACAACAGAACAAATACCCAGAACCCCTTGCAGCACTAACTTTTCCCGGACGCTACAATATACACCCCCCGCTAGCCCCAAACCCCCACCCCCTGCCCACCTCAACCTCCTCTTGCTCTCTCAGGGAGAGCATGTCCCAAATTCCAAGCTGCTGTTGTGAGGCATGTTAAAAAAAATAATGCACTTTGTGACTTCAATAATAAATATGGCAGTGCCATGTTGGCATTTTTTTCCATAACTTGAGTTGATTTATTTTGGAAAACCTTGTTACATTGTTTAATGCATCCAGCGGGGCATCACAACAAAATTAGGCATAATAATGTGTTAATTCCACGACTGTATATATCGGTATCGGTTGATATCGGTAATTAAGAGTTGGACGATATCGGCAAAAAAGCCAATATCGGACATCTCTAAATGATAATAAAACATTTTCAAAACAAGCTCCTTTTGGCTGTACAACATATATGGATAGAGAGTAAGTGCGGAACTGGCCTAAAAATATATTTAAAAAAAAAAATTGAATCAATTCAGAATGCTGTTGATTGTGTTTACTTTAAGGCTGAAACGACGTGTCGACGTAGTCGACGTCATCGGTTACGTAAATACGTCGACGCCGTTTTTGTGTGTCGGCGCGTCGCATATTTACGTCACACTACTGTCATGGCGGAGCGCAAAGCAGACGATGCGAGCGAGGGGAAAAAAGCACGCCAAAAGTCGTCAAAAGTGTCGGAGTATTTCAATAAACGGCCTAATAATGTTGTTGTATGCACACTGTGTCGAGCGGAAATGGCCTATCATAGCAGCACAACGGCTATGAACGAACATTTGAAAAGAAAACCCCCGACAGCGTTCTTGCCATCACCATCAACAAGTCAATCGTCCGCGTGCGTATACGTTGTCAATATTACACAAAAACATGAATGTGTCATTTGTATCTGCGTTGTAAATTCATAAACTAAAGCACCGTTTGCTCTGAGAGGCGCGTTTGGCGTGCCTGTTCAGTGTTTACAAAGACGCGCTCCTCTTTAACGCTGTGGAGAGGCGGCGGCGGCGAGCGAGCGACGAGGCGGGGCGCGCCGGGAGCGACGCCGCAATAGACGGGACGACGAGCGAGCGAGGAAGAGGAGCTGAAAAGCGAGGAAAGAAAGAGAAAAGAGTTGGAAGAGAAAAGACTTTGTGTAAAATTAAAAGATTGTAAACCTGGCAAAGCCGTCTGTCGGTCCTGAAAGAACCCCACGGCACAAGACGTGTCACAAACGCTAACGTTAATTAGTTGTGCAAATACCTTTTACAACATTAACAGTTACATATACTATGTACAAACCAACAATTAACTTTCACTTTAATCATACTATCATTGTTGTGTTATTAAGCAAAATAAGCAATACTTTTACTTTTGTTGAAATGTTTACACTGTACATTTTTTTGTATTGGATGTTTAGCTTTATTTTTGCACATTTTAGCAAATAAGCAATACTTTTACTTTTGTTGAAATGTTTACACTTGTTACAGAATATTTCTGTTTTGCACTTTTTTGTATTGGATGTTTATCTTTATTTTTGCACATTTTAAAGCAAAATAAGCAATACTTTTACTTTGCTTATACTATTCCAGAATATTAAGATTTGCACTGGATGTTTACTTTTATATTTGCACATTAAAAAGCAAATAAGCTACTTTTAATTTTGTTAAATGTTAAAAGTTTTAAATGTTTACATTGTTACAGAATATTTTGTCATGTTGTTGTCAATGTTGACTGAGTGGCCATACTTTTTTTTTTTGTAAATAAAAGCCATGCCTTTTGAAAAAACTGGCCTACATTTTTTTTTTTCATCTTCATTTTAAATAAAAAAAATAATCGGTAAAAGGAAAAATAATCTATAGATTAATCGAAAAAATAATCTATAGATTAACCGATTAATCGGAAAAATAATCTATAGATTAATCGATAGAAAAATAATCGTTAGCTGCAGCCCTAGTTTACTTGGATTATTAACTTAGGGTAGCGGCTCCATACTGTACGGACATAAAGTTAGCTGCCGGCTGCATTGTTTTTTTCCACGGCAATCGGCTGATACCGATTGGTGGCCGATAAGATAGCCGCATAGTTGAACATGTTACAGTTTTGAGCGGTTGACACACAGCAGCCCACGCAAATATTCAGCAAAGCCCACATTGATCACAACCGGTTACGCAAGTTCAAGCAGCCGTAAGCAACAAATCTTATCAGCCCACTTCAGCCAGACGCAGCTGTCTGATAGTTTGGCCGCCGGCCCAAAACGGCGTACACAAACAAACCCAGAGTGCGGTGGAAAAGCACCAGCGAGCACAAAAACAAAGAGATTGTGTACAAGCTGGCTGCAAAAACAACGTTGGCTGACTTGAATTTGCAGATGACATGTCTGCCACAATAAAGCCCGAAAAGTATGTTAAAAATGTAAATGCTTCCTTATTTCACTTTTACAAATGACATTAATGACTGTTTACTTTCTGTTTATTTTAGGGCTAATTGAGGGTGATCTCATTGTGGTTAGTGTGGGGTGGTGCTTGTTGTTTTCATATATTTCCTCATGACGTGCGTGTGTGTAGTGACTCCCAAGGTGTGTCTGTTTCTTTTATTTCAGATGTGTCACCGTTTCAAGCTTGCTCTAACCAAGAAAAACAAGCTCAATGTATGTGTTGCAGAGTGGCGGCCATTCTCACCGGTGTGTGGAGTGGGACAAGGTGATCTGATGGTACAACTGCAGGAAGGTTAAGGCAGTAACGGATTTGGACTTGAAGCCCAGCTTCTCGGCGATGATCTTCTCCATGCGGCCGAGGTCGGACACGGTGAACCTGCACTGTCCGATGCGGATGAGCTCGCCCGTGGGCGCGAGGTTGCGCTCCTCCTCCGTCACTTTTGCCGCCATGTGGAGGCAGCTGAGGCTGACGCAGGACAAGTGTTTTGGTTGGATCTGGAATAGGACGACATTTTATTAAGTTATTAAACATCAAGTTGGGGGGGTTTTGACAGCAGAAATATAAATTGAAAGCGTCGCGTACCCTCATCATGGCTAAGAATCTGTCCAGCAGGTTTACAGCCAGGACGAAGGTCTGTGTGGTGTAGCCAAAGAAGCTGGTCAGGCTCCACAGGTCTTCCACTTTGGCATCTCTGCACTTGGCTGAGATTCGTCCATCGTTCTAGGAAAGAAGAAAAAAAAAACACCAATTATTAGAGATGTCAGATAATGGCTTTTTGACGATATTCCGATATTGTCCAAGTCTTAATTACCGATTCCGATATCAACCGATACCGATATATACAGTCGTAGAATTAACACATTATTAGGGCTGCAACAACTAATCGATTAAAATCGATTATAAAAATACTTGGCGATTCATTTGGTCATCGATTTGTTGGATCTATGCTATGCGCATGCGCAGAGGCTATTTTTTTTATAAACCTTTATTTATAAACTGCAACATGTACAAACAGCTGAGAAACAATAATCAAAATCAGTATGGTGCCAGTATGCTGTTTTTTTTCAATAAAATACTGGAAAGAATAGAAATGTAGTTTGTCTCTTTTATCTGATTATTAATCGATTAATCGAAGTAATAATCGACAGATTAATCGATTATCAAATTAATCGTTAGTTGCAGCCCTTCACATTATTATGCCTAATTTTGTTTTGATGCCCCGCTGGATGCATTAAACAATGTAAAGAGGTTTTCCAAAATAAATCAACTCAAGTTATGGGGAAAAAATGCCCACATGGCACTGCCATATTTATTATTGAAGTCACAGCTTGGAATTTGGGACATGCTCTCCCTGACAGAGCATGAGGAGGTTGAGGTGGGCGGGGTTGGGTGTATATTGTAGCGTCCCGGAAGAGTTAGTGCTGCAAGGGGTTCTGGGTATTTGTTCTGTTGTGTTACAGTGCGGATGTTCTCCCGAGAAATGTGTTTGTCATTCTTGTTTGGTGTGGGTTCACAGTGTGGCGCATATTTGTAACAGTGTTAAAGTTGTTTATACGGCCACCCTATGGCTGTTGACCAATTATGCTTTGCATTCACTTGTGTGTGTGAAAAGCCGTAAATATTATGTGATTGGGCCGGCAGGCAAAGGCAGTGCTTTTAAGTAGGGCTGCAACTAACGATTAATTTGATCATCGATTAATCTGTCGATTATTACTTCGATTAATAATCGGATAAAAGAGACAAACTACATTTCTATCCTTTCCAGTATTTTATTGGAGAAAAAACCAGCATACTGGCACCATACTTACCGGTAATTTGATTGTTTCTCAGCTGTTTGTAAATGTTGGAGTTAATAAAAAAATTAATAATAAAAATTTTAAAAAAATGTTTTTAAATTGCTTCTGCACATGCGCATAGATCCAACGAATCGATGACTAAATTAATCGTCAACTATTTTTATAATCGATTAGTTGTTGCAGCCCTACTTTTAAGGTTTATTGGTGCTCTGTACTACGTCCGTGTATCACTCCGTACAGCGGCGTTTTAAAAAGTCATACATTTTACTTTTTGAAACCGACACCGATAATTTCCGATATTACATTTTTTAAAGCATTTATCGGCCGATATAATCGGCAGTCCATTATCATCGGACATTTCTACCAATTATTTAATTATATGAATATAAGATGACCCCTCTTTTTGGAAAAAAATCTATTGTGACTGGTTACTAGTACGATAGGGCTGCACAAAAAAAATTGTTATCTGGGTCACACTAACATGCTTTTTTGATTGTGCTGAACAAACTGAATCATAAACAAGAGCTGCCATTTTACTCAAGGACTTGAGATGTTTGGCGTTGGCGTGACACTTGATGCCCTAGTTCTATCCACTGATGGCCATGACCAGACTCGCTGGTCATTTATCAACTCACAGGGGGAGCGAATTGTAATAACGAACTGATTAATTTGTCTTATCAAGAAAGTCAACAGTCCTTCCAGGACTTCCCATTAAGCATGGCAGAAAGGCCATTGGATGTTTCTTTAAAGACCTGATGATAATTTAGGCTGCAGCTAACGATTATTTTTGTAATCGACTACTGTCGATTACCGTATTTTTCGGAGTATAAGTCGCACCTGCCGAAAATGCATAATAAAAAAAGGAAAAAAACATATATAAGTCGCACTGGAGCCCGGCCAAACTATGAAAAAAACTGCGACTTATAGTCCGAAAAATACGGTAATCTATTATTTGGATCAAGCACACTCGGGATTTAAGGAACCTTAACACACTAGCACATGATATGACATGAAATTTAGTCCCAAGGTCCCAGAAATACCACAACGATCAGGAAAATAGTTGAAAAAAAAAAAAAAAACTGCTTGTCATAACTATCATCCTTTTTTCCTAATAAATACACATTATCAACACTAAAAATAAACTCTTCGCTGTTCACTGCTACAGATCACAGCACCCACACACCGTCGCTCTCAATCAGCGGCCTTACATAAAATATTGTCCACTTATTTCAATTGTGTTTATATTTTTTCCAGAATAATTCAGCTAGTATTAGTACATATGCTGTGCTCTAACCCCTGTTCCTCTATTCTCGGTTATGCTCTATTTAACCGAACTGAAGATGTGCCTAGCGCATGATAATGAGGACATAATCCCATAAATTAATTATATTCCACACCCTTTCACTATACCAGGGGTGTCAAACGTACGCCCCGAGGCTTTATCCGGCCTGCGGGATGAGTTTGAGTATAAAAATTAACCTGAGTTTTTTTCATGAAAGAAACTGCTGTTCTAAATGTGTCCACTGGATGTCGCAATAGCAATTTTTTGTATCTTTGTAGATGATGCTGCATATATGTACAAAATAAACCACATGATGTTAGTACATCAGTCGAGGAAAATGATCAAACTACATAAATAACATACTGTAATTTGATTTTGATATAATTTTCTTATCTTGATCGATTGAAAATGAACACCAATGAACATTATCACATAATTTATTCAGAAAATATAATTATATAATTAACGACAAATAAAGATAGAATAATATTAACCGCAACATGTAAGTGTAAAAAAACCACAACATTATAATTTGTACATTTTCAGAATGTGCTTGTTCTGTTTTCAAACAAAGAAAACAATCTGAAGTTGTCTTTATTTTTAAGTTACCGTGCCGTGATTTTACCAGTCCGGCCTATTTGGGAGTAGATTTTTCTCCATGTGGCCCCCGATCTAAAATGAGTTTGACACCCCTGCTCTATACTGTGTTTCTCTACTGTAACGTGAGGTAAATGTACGGTTTCAAAATGTCTTATTAGTTTGACCGTTTCCTTGTCATTGCAGTAAATCAGGTGACATCCGAGCTGGCAATTACCGTATTTTTCGGAGTATAAGTTGCTCCGGCCGAAAATGCACAATAAAGAAGGAAAAAAACATATATAAGGCGCACTGGAGTATAAGTCGCATTTTTTGGGGAAATTTATTTGATAAAACCCAACACCAAGAATAGACATTTGAAAGGCAATTTAAAATAAATAAAGAATAGTGAACAACAGGCTGAATAAGTGTACGTTATATGAGGCATAAATAACCAACTGCGAATGTGCCTGGTATGTTAACGTAACATATTATGGTAAGAGTCATTCAAATAACTATAACATATAGAACATGCTATACGTTTACCGGTACCAAACAATCTGTCACTCCTAATCACTAAATCCCATGAAATCTTATACGTCGAGTCTCTTACGTGAATGAGCTAAATAATATTATTTGATATTTTACGGTAATATGTTAATAATTTCACACATAAGTCGCTCCTGAGTATAAATCGCACCCCCGGCCAAACTATGACAAAAACTGCGACTTATAGTCCGAAAAATACGGTGCCATTTTTACACACTTTACTACCAACTTTACAACAGCGAGTTATGGTTCCGAAACCTGAGACTATTGGTGTTTTAGCACAGCATATCTTATCCATAATGTATTCTTATCACCAGATTAAAAAATATGGGGACAAACTGAAAGTGAAGCGACCTTTTTTTATGAAACACATAACACGTAAGTTGTAAGTGTGAACATGTTCAACCGAAAGAGAACAAATAATTGCTAAGGGGTAGGATAAAAAGGATCTGTTTCTTCCTACACATTTTGAGACATGTAATAGATGTAACTTGTCTGGAACAAAATAATCCACAAGTGACTATATGGAGTGACTCACCTGGTTCGTGGACTCGATAAGACTCAGGCCAGTCTCCTTAGGGAGGTAGTCTACCTCCTGGTCATAATTCACCCTCAGCTCCTTCATCAGTTTGAAGGCATCCATGTCTCCGCTGCCACTCACGTCTTTTTACTACCACAAAAACAAGAAAATGATTGATGAGATAAATCATTATGCTGTATGTCAGTGGTTCCCTGGTTTTTTTTCTCCCATTGAAGTAACCATTTTTGGTTGAAAAGATGATGTAGAAAACAGGGTTATTTGATTCCAAAAAGCGCCATATTGCAGTGAAACTTGCCAAGGGACATGTAACCAAATATTAACATTGCTGTATGTATACTTTTGACCCAGCAGATTTGGTCACATTTTCAGTAGACCCATAATAAATTCATAAAAGAACCAAACTTCATGAATGTTTTTTGTGACCAACAAGTATGTGCTCCAATCACTCTATCACAAAAAAACATAGAGTTGTAGAAATTACTGGAAACTCAAGACCGCCATGACATTATGTTCTTTATGTAAACTTTTGACCACGACTGTATGTATATTTATATATCATCCATCATAGTGTCTTAAAAGTGTGCAGTTTTCTACTACAATAAGGACCTTTGTCAAGGCTCGAGACAATTATTCATGTTGACATTGATTTTTATGAGGCACTCTGCTTCACTATACAAACTTTTCAGTTTACGAACCATGTTCGAGAACCAGTAAATCGAGGTTTCACTGTATAGTGATGCTCCCAATATAAGAGTGCAATTACATTTTTTTCTGCATTTATAATAAAAAAATAAAGATAATCAGAAATTGTTTTGTTTCTTCAAATATTTTTCCTAAAACACGCATTAAGTGTATGTAAACTTTTGACCGTGACTGTACGTTCTCTATATCCAACATTATGTATTATTCTAACCGATTTTTTTTGTAACACGGTTCTTTCTTTCTTTCTTTTAGTTTATTTCGAACATGAACACACTTGCAGCATAACACATCACACAATTTCATATCTTTTCTGTTTACATCATGTCCGAAAAGGAGTAGGAAGAAGCAAAGCGTATTTAATCCTACCCCTTTCCCACTTCAAAGCGTTTAAATATATACATTGATTTACTGACCTTTTCATAGTAAAATGACATCCGTGAATGAGCAATTCAACAGTTTTGTAATATGTAATTAATTAGTTAAGTCAGTCATTATAAACATACTGAGATGAAGAATATCTTATTTTTTAATAAGGTTGAAAGTATTTCTCATAGTTCTTCTTCTTTGTCATTTGTAAGCACTATTAATTTGAGCAACCTCTTAACCTGGATCATATCAGTGCAATGTTTAACTTCTTTACTTAATCCATTCCATAATTTAATTCCATTTACTGATATGCTAAAGGTTCTAAGTGTTGTACGAGCATACAAATGTTTTAAATTAGATTTTTCTCTAAGGTTATATTTCTCCTCTTTAGTAGAAAAGAATTGTTGTACATTCTTTGATTGATTCAAAGTTTTTATTAGTAGATTGCACAGTACAGTACATATTCCGTACAATTGACCACTAAATGGTAACACCCGAATAAGTTTTTCAACTTGTTTTAAGTCGGGGTCCACGTAAATCAATTCATGGTACAAATATATACTATCATCATAATACAGTCATCACACAAGTTAATCATCAGAGTATATACATTGAATTATTTACATTATTTACAATCCGAGGGGTGGGATGAGGAGGGTTTGGTGGATAACAGCACTTCTGTCATCAACAATTGCATCATCAGAGAAATGGGCATTGAAACAGTGTAGGTCTGACTTGGTAGGATATGCACAGCGAGCAGAGAACATAGTGAGTTCAGATAGCATAAGAACAAGTATATACATTTGATTATTTACAATCCGGGGAGGTGGGAGGGTGTTAGTCTAGGCTTGAAGTTGTCTGGAGGTGTTGTTTTAGTGTGGTTTGGTAGCAGGTTATAGTTAGCTTTGTACATCATTTTAGCTGTTTGCAATTTTACAAAATCATCGAACTTTAATATTTTTGACTCGATAAATAAAGGGTTTGTATGTTCTCTATATCCAACAATATGTATCAGTCTAATTGATCTTTTTTTGTAACACCGTTAACGAATGTAGCGCACATTTGTAGTTAATGAATGAAGTGTACTTTTGTAGTTATTTCCCCATATTTCTGCACAATAACTCAGATATGGTATAATCCAGACCTGGGCAAATTAAGGCCCGGGGGCCACATGCGGCCCGTTAAGCTTTTCAATCTGGCCCGCCGGACATTCCCAAATAATTTTTTTTAGATCTTTAAGATGGAAAGTGTAGCTGCCATTATGATGTGCAGTGATGTTTTCTAACGACCGTAAGTCTTCAACTATACTAAGTATTTCAATGGTTGGAATCTGCACTTATGGATGATATACCAGTTACTATGGTAATCTAATTACCATATTTTTCGGAGTATAAATCGCTCTGGAGTATAAGTCGCACCGGCCGAAAATGCATAATAAAGAAGGAAAAAAACATATACAAGTCGCATTTTTGGGGGAAATGTATTTGATAAAACCCAACACCAAGAATAAACATTTGAAAGGCAATTTAAAATAAATAAAGAATAGTGAACAACAGGCTGAATAAGTGTACGTTATATGACGCATAAATAACCAACTGAGAACGTGCCTGGTATGTTAACGTAACATATTATGGTAAGAGTCATTCAAATAACTACAACATATAGAACATGCTATACGTTTACCAAACAATCTGTCACTCCTAATCGCTAAATCCCATGAAATCTTATACGTCTAGTCTCTTACGTGAATGAGCTAAATAATATTATTTGATATTTTACGGTAATGTGTTAATAATTTCACACATAAGTCGCTCCTGAGTATAAGTCGCACCCAGGCCAAACTATGAAAAAACTGCGACTTATAGTCCGAAAAATACGGTCGTTACTATGGTAATCTACGTCACAGCAGCTCAGACTAGGCACCAAGCAGTGTGGGTGGGAAGCGTTTCCACAGAATTTCACAACAAAGTTCTAAAGCTTAGTGATATATAGAATAGAATAGAAAGTACTTTATTGCTCCCTGGGGGAAATTCAGCAAATATCAGATATATCAGATTGTAGGTGGGTTTATTTTGTACCCTTCACGTTCATATTTCACTGTTTGTTGCATTTTTGTTGCGTTTTCACTTGATTGTAAAATATGTCGATCGACATTCATATTTCGTCAATATTCAGTGTTTTATCGTTCATAGAAAAATGTAAAATTCCATTACGTTTAAGGCGGTCTGTCATAACGTTTTTAGCATTCAATCAGACATTATTGTGAGGTTTTGTATTAGTGTTCCTAAAAATAGATATACCGGCCCCCAGACACATTTTTTTCGAGTCAAAATAATTGCCCAGGCCTCGTATAATCGTACATTTAAAGTAGAGATTAAACCAATACGGTGTAATTTAATACAAGATAGCACTAGTGACCCTCTTTTTAAAGGGGAGTCTCACAGCCCGGCCCACTTCCCCTCAGTTCCACTCCGGTGTCAAATTTCCCTGGTAAACGCCTTCGGTGGCCCCTGGCCGACAACAACTGCTTGTTTTGATGACCTACTAAGGTTTTTTTGGACCACACAAAAACATTTAACACACTTCAGTCATACATTTGTTTCATTTTAATGACGGTAAACAAGCTAACTAGCGTCGACTGCAGCTAGCCAGCGAAGTCGCGTTTAAATCCTCTCCTCGGAGCGGGGGATGGGTTGTTATTTACCTTATTCCCCAAACGCACAACATTGGACTATTCTGCACGGTTAATATCGAAATGAAAACGAATTTACACACCATATCGTATACAATTTGTTTTTGTATATATAAAAATGTTTTGTTTGTTTGTTTTTTTACCTAGGTAGGTGCAGGGTGCCAAGGATACCAACAACTAGACAAGAAAACACATATAGACGCTAGTAATTCATGCAAACTGATGGAAAATGACTATTATTATCCTAGAAGAACGTAACCCAACGTGAAATCTTTGCAAAATCATACCATTATTGTCTGTTTTTTTTCTGACTTTTTTCCTCTACGTCAAATTACAGGGAAAATCCGCGCATTGCATCCCTATAAATTGTTAGAAGTGATTCTTACCTGTTAGGGCAAATTAGATCCACATATCTGTCTTGTATTCCTTCTGAGGTTCTACTCTCCTTTCTCCTTTTGCTCTTTTGTTGATGTTGCTAACACATACGCCCACTTAGTGACGTCACCGGAGGACGAATATGGTGTAAGATTAGAATTCGCTTCTGCTCAACAAGCCAAATGCCTACCGTTTTTATTTATGTACACAAACCCATCTGGTGGATTATTGCTTTAAGGTAATATTTTCTTACGAAACATAACGAAATCTGCCATTGGATTCGAAATTCAACCGACCTTGAGGGAATAAAAAAACGACTCCTTCAATGGACGTTTCTTTTAACCAATCAGATGGAGGGATTTTGCACGGTTCAAATTGTCCGCCCAAAATGGGCTTATTTGATTGGCTCTTGTCCGGTGACGTATTACCTTACGCAAATATGACATTACGTAAATGAGTGTTGTTTGATCACAAATGAAAAGCTGCTCTACGCTGTTATTACGTTTTCAGTTCATAATTGGGATGGTTGATGGAATATATAGGATTGATACATACGTGAAAATAATAACAAAATACAACATTTTAACGTATATTTTACGCTGAGAAAGCGCACCCATTTTTGCGTAATGACTCCGTTGTTTTTCGCTCGAGCCTGCGCGCATGCGCATGTATTATAAGCGATAAAAGCGGATGTATCTTTCAAACGCTAACACAAACATTCAACGAAACAAAATAAGATACACAGAATAAAACATACCTCACTTTTAAAGAGGGTATTCTCGGTACTTTACAGTCCCTGTCAGTTGCCTTGCCAAATGAGCAAAGACAAAATGTCGTAACAGCATCTTAACATTATTGTATTTTGAAGGAAATTATGGGCATGACCAAATCTGCTACAGTGGAAAAAAAATACTGCATATGGTTTATTTTACGAATCAGGTTTACCTTCAAATAAAGCAACATCAGTACTTATACTTAAAGTACTCGGTAAAAGGTTTATTTTTAAGGCCAAACATAGATATTCACTAATTAGTATTACCATGAATTGATTTACGTGGACCCCGATTTAAAAAGTTGAAAAACTTATTTGGGTGCTACCATTTAGTGGTCAATTGTACGGAATATGTACTGTACTGTGCAATCTATTAATAAAAGTTTCAATCAATCAATCAAAATCGTATTTTGAGGGAAATGATGGGACATACCCAAATTTGACGTTGTTCGGACTAAATCTGCTACAGTTGAAAAAAAATACTGAATATGATTTATTTTACGAATCAGGTTTACCTTCAAATAAAGTCACATCAGTCCTTATACTTATAGTACTCGGTAAAAGGTTTATTTTTAAGGCCAAAAATAGATATTCATTTAGTATTACTTTATTTGAAACATTTATTCAGAATTTTTTAACTTTAGAAAGTTATATGGTTGAAATCGATAATGATGCCAAAAACATAAAAATTAGAGATATTATCGGCCGATAAATGCGTTAAAATGTAATATCAAAAATTATCGGTATGTTTTTTTTATGATCGGTATCGTTTTTTTGTTTTTTTTTGTTTTTTTTTTAATTAAATCAACATAAAAAACACAAGATACACTTACAATTAGTGCACCAACCCAAAAAATCTTCCTTCCCCATTTACACTCATTCACACAAAAGGGTTGTTTCTTTCTGTTATTAATATTCTGGTTCCTACATTATATATCAATATATATCAATACAGTCTGCAGGGATACAGTCCGTAAGCACACATGATTGTGCATGCTGCTGGTCCACTAATAGTACTAACCTTTAACAGTTAATTTTACTCATTTTCATTAATTACTAGTTTCTATTTAACTGTTTTTATATTGTTTTACTTTCTTTTTTATTCAAGAAAATGTTTTTAATTTATTTATCTTATTTTATTTTTTTTTTATTTTTTTTTAAAGTACCTTATCTTCACCATACCTGGCTGTCCAAATTAGGCATAATAATGTGTTAATTCCACGACTGTATATATCGGTTGATATCGGTATCTGTTGATATCGGTATCGGTAATTAAAGAGTTGGACAATATCGGATATCGGCAAAAAGCCATTATCGGACATCCCTAATAAAAATAGATGGGAAGTCCTCAAATTCTTATTTTGAAAATGTAATTTTGTTTATAGATTGTATGCAATCTTTTGTTGTGTTCCCTAATTTGAGTGTACATAAATGAAAAAAACAAAGTTTATGATTCTTTTTTGTAAGAGGAAAAGGGAGGAAACGATCAAACTGTCAATATATGGAATTGATATTGAAAGGGTTTCTGAACTTAGATTTTTAGGAGTGATACTGGATGACGGTCTGACATGGAAATCTCATATTGCACATGTATAGAAAAAGATGTCTAAGAGTGTTTTTATATTAATTAAGGTAAAATATGTGTTAGATTATAGGGCAATGCGTATATTGTATTGTGCACTTATATTGCCATATATCAGCTACTGTGTGGAAGTGTGGGGGAACACATATAAAGGCATTGTGTCAACTACAGAAAAGATTATTCATAAAGCAGAGTTAATTGAACACACTAATATACTATTTATTAATTCTGGTTTATTGAAACTACAGGAGCTAGTAAGGTTACAGACATTATGTGTTATGTTTAAGGCTAAAAGTAAAACATTACCAGCAAATTTACAAAAAATGGTTGTCATCATGTCTGAGAATGAAGAGCATAGAAGAAAAGGTAATTTCCAACATCAGTATTCAAGGACAACTTTAAAACAAATGTGTATATCAGTGGTGGGGGTTAAACTATGGAATTCTCTTTACAATGAGATAAAAGATTGTAGAAATATATTCCAATTGAAAAAATATATATAAAGACAGAACAATAAGATCATATGGACAGCCGTAAGTGTTTACATTTTGCTTTATATTTATTATTTTACTTATTTTTTGTCTGGTTTTGTATTTGTTTTGTATCATCCCGTGAAGTGTACATTATTTTTTGTTCGGTTTGTACTTCATGAAGTTTTTGCACTTTTTTTGTGTGTTTTTTGTTTGTTTTCATTATATTTGAATGCATTTGTTTGGTTTGTATGCTTGTGAATCTGGGCTATCCATTAACTACTTATTATGTTGAAGGGGGCAGGAAATATAAGATTTTCTTCATGAAGGTAGAAAAGCGCTATACAAGTACAACCCATTTATCATTTATCATTTATAATGGCGGCTACAGTTTCCATCTTGAAGATCTAAAAAAATGATTAGGGAATGTCCGGAGGGCCAGATTGAAACGTTTAACGGGCCGCATGTGGCCCCCGGGCCTTAATTTTCCAAGATTAGTATTAGAGGGTGAAATGATCGTAAAATGTGTACGTCTGGCAACGCTGCTGCTCCCAGTCAGCCTGGAGGTGGGCGGAGTCTGCGTCCTGCCCTCGCCCCCTCCTCGGAAGTGGACACTCGCTGTCTACATTCCCCTTATTTAATTTTTCATATTTCGCAGCGAAATCCCCCAATGGAAGGCAAGATGGACGATTAAGCCGAACGTGGTCCCCCTGATTTCACCCTTCATTTGTCGATGAACTGAGAGGACCGGATGAAATCCAACTGGGGTTTTCTCCGCTTTGCAGGGGAGGTAAGGCTCGGGGCTCCGTCTATGTGCTGGATTCAGCTACATTCAGACTGACTCGCTTACCACAGTTGTAGTAGCCAACTATGTTTTCTTTTTATACAATACAACCCGTGTATGTGGTTTCGTCTATTGAATTCACCCCTGAAACATGAATTTATTTCAAAGGGATGTTGTAGTTAAACCGCGACGTCAGGTCAACAAGCTAGCTGTATGAACGTTAGAGCTGGTGTCGTCTATTCCAAGGTACTAAAGTACATTTCACAGAAACTAATTTAGTTCAGTTCAGTTTATTTCGAACATGTATACGATACAGTGTAATGCATCACACAATTCCAGTTGTTTCATTACATCACGGCCGAAAAGGAGTAGGAAGAAGCAGAAATTATTTAATCCTACCCCTTTTCGTACCATAGCAATTTTATCCAATGTCCTTGTTCTCTGTAACAGAACAGTGAACAAATAAATACACAATATACCATAGTAAGCATACAAATGTTTAATACATAAATAATAGGGGTGTGGGAAAAAATCGATTCGAATTCAAATCGCCATTCTCACGTTGTACGATTCAGTATCATTCTAATTTTTTTTAAATCGATTTTTTATTTTATTTATTTATTTTGTAAAACATTTTTTATTAATCAATCCAACAAAACAATACACAGTGATGACTGTATTGTGAAAATAGTATATATCTGTATCATGAATCAATTTAAGTGGACCCCGACTTAAACAAGTTGAAAAACTTATTCGGGTGTTACCATTTAGTGGTCAATTGTGCGGAATATGTACTTCACTGTGCAATCTACTAATAAAAGTTTCAATCAATCAATCAAAAACAGCAAAACCATAACAATGCAATCCAATTCCAAAACCAAACCCGACACAGCAACACTCAGAACAACAATAAACAGAGCAATTGAGACGAGACACAAACACGACACAGAACAAACCAAAAGTAGTGAAACAAAAATGAATATGATCAACAACAGTATCAATATTAGTAACAATTTCAACATAGCAGAGATTAAAAATCCCTCATTGACATTATCATTAGACATTTATAAAAAAAAAACAGTGTCACAGTGGCTTACACTTGCATCATTGCACATTCTGTGCAATATTTTCACAAAGATAAAATAAGTCATATTTTTGGTTCATTTAATAGTTAAAACAAATTGACATTATTGCAATCGGTTGATAAAACATTGTCCTTTACAATTATAAAAGCTTTTTACAAAAATCTACTACTCTGCTTGCATGTCAGCAGACTGGGGTAGATCTTACTGAAATCTTATGTATTGAATGAATAGAGAATCCTTTTGAATAGGAAAGATATCGTTTTTGAATCGAGAATCGTGTTGAATCGAAAAAATCGATTTATAATCGAATCGTGACCCCAAGAATCGATATTGAATCAAATCGTGGGACACCCAAAGATTCACAGCCCTAATAAATAATCTTTGTCTCAATTAAAAAAATAAAAAAAGGCTTCAAGATGTTCATCATAATTCTTGTTCTGTGTACTTTGTGAACACTTGTAGTTAGAACCGTCTCTTAAACTGAATCATATTGGTGCTTTGTTTGATTTCTTTGATTAATCCGTTCTATAATTTAATTCCACTTACTGATATACTCAAGGTTTTAAGTGTTGTACGAGCATACAAATGTAATTTAGTTTCGCTTGCTGGATATTTCCATAAGAGATTTCTTCACAAGACAAATGTATACAATCTGTAATAATTGACAGGAGCATTTGCTAAATTCCCAGTCAACTCCAGACTCTTTGTTCAAAGTAAATGCTTTAAATAATATTTATATACTGAATATTGTATGGTTCACCCCACAATGGCAGTGTTCATTGTTATTTTCCCCCCAATCCAGTTGAATGTAATGCCTTGCCTGTGTGGCTGTGGACAGGTATCTGTATCCAGTGGGGAGGAAGGCTTAACCTGGGGGAGAAAGAATGAAGTTCACCGAACCCTGGGGAGTCCACAGGCTGGCTTTTCTTCTAGAAAAGGCCATGTCGAGGGAAGCCAAGATGTGGAAGGGCGACTTGCCAAAGAAGCCCTCCTCACAGGTGAGGGTGCATTGCAAAACTATCAAAACAAAGGAACCATACAGTGGTACCTCGTAACGATATATATCACAATATTTTATTTGGTATATAAATGATGATAGAAACATTTCAAAATTGGTTTAAAAGGCGCCTAATTTGGCTGCTGACGTATGCGGTAACGTATTGTGTCATTTCCAGTTGTATTATTTTTATCAAAACTATTATTCGATTTGATAATTTCCGGTTAGTATTGGTTGCTTTCTGTAACATGCTTTTATCTACATTTCTGTTCAAATGTAACACATTTTCTTCTGTTGTTTGATACTTTACACCAGGGGTGTCAAACTCATTTTAGATCGGGGGCCACATAGAGAAAAATCTACTCCCAGGTAAAATGGTAAAATCACGGCACGATAATTTTAAAATTAAAGACAACTTCAGATTGTTTTCTTTGTTTAAAAATGGAACAAGCACATTCTGAAAATGTACAGATCATAATGTTGCTGTTTTTTTTTTACAATTACATGTTGCGGTTAATAGTATTCTATCTTTATTTGTCGTTATTTATACTTTCTGAATAAATTATGCGACAAAGTTAATCAGAGAACTCATTGGTGTTAATTTTCAATCCATCAAGATAAAAAAATATCAAAATCAAATTACAGGATGTTATTTATGTAGTTTTCTCATTTTCCTCGACTGGTGCACTAACATGTGGTTTATTTTTTTTAAGTATGTAGCATAATCTACAAATATGAAAATAATTGCTATTGTGACATCTAGTGGACACATTTAGAACAGCAGTTTCTTTCATTCAAAAATTTCGGCTCATTTTTATACTTAGTAAACTCATCCCGCGGGGCGGATAAAACCTGTTCGCCCGCGGGCCGTACGTTTGACACCCCTGCTTTACATTATTAGTTATGGGTGATGTTACAAATTCAAGTATCAATTCAAAACCAAGTAGTGAGAAAGGCGGTACAGTAAAACCTTGATTTACGAACTTAATTGGCTCTTGAACGGGGTTTGTACTAGGGCTGGGTGATTACATGATTGTGATCGAAAATAGTGACAAACTACCATCCATACTGTTGATTGTGTATTCCGGGGGTGTCAAACGTATGGCCCGCGGGCCATATCTGGCTTAATCCGGACCGTGGCCCACAAAATGAGTTTGCTAAGTAGAAAAATGAGCTGTAATTTTTTAATGAAAGAAACTTCTGTTCTAAATGTGTCCACTGCATGCCGCAATAACAATTCCAGTTTAACCCACTTCACACTGTTTAAACATGACATCTCAGCTGACTTTAAAGGGGAATATTATCACAATTTCAGAAGGGTTAAAACCATTAAAAATCAGTTCCCAGTGGCTTATTTTATTTTTCGAAGTTTTTTTCAAAATTATACCCATCACGCAATATCCCTAAAAAAAAAAGCTTCAAAGTGCCTGATTTTAACCATCGTTATATACACCCGTCCATTTTCCTGTGATGTCACATAGTGATGCCGATACAAGCAAACATGGCGGATAGAACAGCAAGTTTATAGCGACATTAGCTCGGATTCAGACTCAGATTTCAGCGGCTTAAGCAATTCAACAGATTACGCATGTATTGAAACGGATGGTTGTAGTGTGGAGGCAGGTAGCGAAAACGAAATTGAAGAAGAAACTGAAGCTATTGAGCCATATCGGTTTGAACCGTATGCAAGCGAAACCGACGAAAACGACACGACAGCCAGCGACACGGGAGAAAGCGAGGACGAATTCGGCGATCGCCTTCTAACCAACGATTGGTATGTGTTTGTTTGGCATTAAAGGAAACTAACAACTATGAACTAGGTTTACAGCATATGAAATACATTTGGCAACAACATGCACTTTGAGAGTGCAGACAGCCCAGTTTTCATCAATTAATATATTCTGTAGACATACCCTCATCCGCACTCTTTTCCTGGGGGTCTGGCGGCAGATTTCTTTGACTTTATCGTTGGAAATGCATCTGCTTTGAGTGTCGCAGGATATCCACACATTCTTGCCATCTCTGTCGTAGCATAGCTTTCGTCGGTAAAGTGTGCGGTACAAACGTCCAATTTCTTGCCACTTTTGCATCTTTGGGCCACTGGTGCAACTTGAATCCGTCCCTGTTCGTGTTGTTACACCCTCCGACAACACACCGACGAGGTATGATGTCTCCAAGATACGGAAAACAGTCGAAAAACGGAAAATAACAGAGCTGATTTGACTCGGATTTGACTCCCGATGTGACGTCACTTTGTGACATCATCACTCCGAGAGCGAATAATAGAAAGGCGTTTAATTCGCCAAAATTCACCCATTTAGAGTTCGGAAATCGGTTAAAAAAATATATGGTCTTTTTTCTGCAACATCAAGGTATATATTGACGCTTACATAGGTCTGGTGATAATGTTCCCCTTTAACCGCTACTCCAATCAGCGCAGGTGCAAGCAATCAGCCGCTCCTGTCGTGGCTGGCGGCAGACTAGTGCTGTAGCGACGCCCAATACCTATTTTTATTGTAAATCATCCACTCAATGAATAAAATAATGAAACGGGAAGGTGCAAAGACTTAAGTCAACACGACCATCATCTGCGTAGTTAGAATTCCGTGCAGCGTTGGCAAATTTGTTGACGGCACGGTGTGCACTCTGAACTCCATTGTAAAAATTTATTTTTCAGTATTTGTTGTTTGTTCTATTTTATTTTAATGCGTAAATCTACCATGTTCACATTGGTTAAGTTTGTAGTTATGTTACCTTTAATTTGGCTATTATGGTGTCATTTCGACAATTGTTTTGGTTATATTATAATTGTAATATTTGAATATTTGATGATGAATAAATGTGTTGTGGCAGCATGTGGATTTCACCAATGCAGCGGTTTGAGGAAGTACTCGGCTGTTTTTCCAAACACGCCTTTAATGGTGAACTGCCAACATGGAAATGCTAAACAGAAAGTGCTTAAAGCTTAATGGCTTTGTGAATACACTGGAACAAAGTCTAAGTTCCTTGTGTTCGTCATGGTAGTTTGAAACTGCACCAATTGTTTACTCAGAATTTTCAACTAACTTGAAGTGTTTTGCCAAGAGGATTATTTGTAATGTGTGCATTTTCAGAATGTGCATGTTCTATTTTTGGCCAAAATAAGACAAAGAAAACAATTTTGAAGTTGTCTTTATTTTTCAAATATTATGCCATGATTTTACCAGTTCGGCCCGCGTGGGAAAATATTTCCCTCCATGCGTCCCCTTCGATAAAATGAGTTTGACCTCCCTGGTCTATTCCTTTTGTCACATGTCATGTGACTAATCTGTTTTTGAGCACAGCTGCTGCTGAGTCACTGCAGTCAATGTTTCTGCTACGTTATCCTGATCAACTTTTTCTAGTGGTACTAACATTCTTCTTAAATCAAGTGTATGTGATGTTATTGTTTGTGTTGTTATTAGCCACCCATATGGTCAGAGTTTAAAATATGACATTTTTAAAAATCTAGGTTCAATACATTTAACAGTAAAAAAAAAAGATTGTAAGCTCTCATGCTGCTTATACTGTAGTTCAATTTATATTATACAATTCAGAAAGTTCAAGTTGCTACTGGTATTTAATGCCGACAAAAACAGGTCAATAAAAGGCTGTAAGGCTGTAAATGACGCACATCTAACACTTCTCTGCCAGTGGTCTCATAAACTGATGTAGGAGGTCAAGGACACAGGTGAGTCACCTCAGTGCCGTGTAAACAACTGCAGCATTTCTGACATAGTTAGAGTTTGTTTACATCAGACTGGAAAGACAGGAACCCTGTCCAATCAGATGTACAGGCTGGTACATTCCGAAAATCACAATATTGTGACAATATCTCTTTTCACTCATTTCAAGTACCGGTAAGTGTAACACGGCCCAGGTCTGCTGTGTTAAGCTTCTCAAGCCGCCACACCGGACATTTCCAATTTATCTTTTTAAACCTTTCCAAACTGTAGCCGCCAATATGATGTGCAGTGCTGTTTTTAAATTACCGTAAGTTTTGAACTCGAGAAAATATTCCAATGGTTGGAATCTGCGCTTTTGACTGACATACGGGGTTATTATGGCAATCATAAGGGGCTACATCTTAGCAGTTTAGGGCAGGCAAGGCAGGGATTATAGAATTTACAGTTTAAAAAGAAACTTGTGCAATACAAGGTTGATGGCAGGAGTTGAAGATGAAGTGTATGAAGATGAAGTGTATCAAGAGTTTTTTTGTGTGCCTGTGTTTGTCTTTGTCTCTGCGTGTGTGCTTATATATGTGTAATAAATGTGTATATGTACATTTGTATATGTGTATATATATATGTATGTATATCTGCGTATATGTTTATATGTATATATATACATACACATATGTATATATGTGTATTGTTTACATTGTATTATATATATATACGTATGTGTATATATATATATATATATATGTGTGTGTATATATATATATATATATATATATATGTATATATATATATATGTGTATATATATATGTATACACATGTGTGCATATGTATATATATGTATGTGTGTGTGTATATATATATATATATATATATATATGTATATGTGTGCATATGTGTATATGTATATATGTATGTATGTATATATATATGTATATATATATATATATATATATTTATGTATATATATATATGTGTGTATGTATATGTGAATATATTATATATATATGCATATATAATGTAGTCTCTTCCTTTGCAATCTGCTAGTAAAAGTTTCAATCGATCAATCAAACAACCTGCAAATCAGATGGAAAATTAGAGGGAACATTGTTTGGGGGTATCCATAATACGCTGATAGGGAGAAGTTATTATTTACACGATAAGTCGGATGTGTTTTCACCTCCGTGGCGGAGGCTCCGCCGAACCCCTGAGGCCGACACCTGAACCCCTAGGGTTCGATCGAACCCAGGTTAAGAACCACTGATATAGTGTATATATTGGGCCTGGGCCAATAAAACAATATCCATATGTACGCGATAGACACATAATTGATATCAACATAAAATGCGTTCGATAAAACATTCAATATATATTTATATTTTTTGGTTGGAAGAAACAAGAAATTATGAAGCGCGATTTGTTGCATGAAGTCACTCGCGCTCTGGGAACCCAGCTAAACAGGAAACAGGAAGTGTCACTGAGCGATGGGAGTGACACGCCAATCAGGTAACATTATCAACTACAAAGTTTGGTTGCGCCGTCTTTCTGTCTCACTGTGTATTCTCTGCATGTAGTGAGGAGAGAAACCGACATCTTGACACATCAACTCAATAACAGAAACTTGTCTTTAATTTTGTTGGTGCGGCTACATTCGGACACTTCCGATGTGTGGGTTTAATGAGCAGCTTCCCAAACTACTCTGTGTTGTGTTCAATAGCTTATACACTACTGCCATCTAGTGTCTTGAAACTATAATAATAATAAAACAAACATGACCAAACTGTCAGTAGCAGGCCTGACATATGCCTGGCAAAAATGTATTAGAGGACTTGCGTGAACATTGCTTTGCTAGCATTTTTGAATGGGTGTAGTCTACAAATTCATTGAGTTTGTCTATGATAATATCACATTTGAGGGCTCACTTTGTCTTAGTTGTTACCATGTTGTTCTCACATTCAGAAGACAGAGGGTTGGAATGTGTGTTTGGGTAGTTTACACGGTTTTCCCGTGCATTCGTGTTTTTGGTCTCAATATTTTCTTATTGTATACCAATAGTTGATGGTTTTCAGACACACTGACAACATGTAAGAATTAGGAATAGTATCATTGGTGATAATGATTAGCCAAAATTAAAAAACTAATTTTTATCTTTGTGAACATATTCTTATTCCCCAGAATACAGGACGAGGTGTTTCATCCTCAAATTATCTCTTTGTCTAAAAATAAATCATACCCTGTGCAGGTTCTGACAGTTGTTAATGTGTTATTTCAGGATACAGATATCTCTCCTACTCAGCGGGACGAGGCTGTGTACTGGCTTACGGAGCTCCACAGTAGACTGCAGCTGTACCCAGAAACATTGGTGTTAGCTGTTAGCATACTGGACCGTTTCCTTTCTTCCATCAAGGTACCGGTAATGAAATATTGTATTAGGTGACTGACTTACTGTCAGTGAATTGAAACTGTCGTTATAAGACCTGTGATGGACAATGAATTGACAGCCTTGGGCTTTTAGCTCAATGGCTAGTGGTTTTTAATCGAAAGTAAGTTTTAAAAAAAAAAGCATGGAAGTGTTATCTTAGAATCTATCACCGCAACTAAGTAAATTAACACATTTTTTTTTTGTTTAGACTGTTTGCCACTAGAAGAAATATTTGTGCATGCTTGGTCAAAGCTATGTTTGGTTATGTAGACCAGTGTTTTTCAACCACTAGTGTGCCGTGGGATACATTCTGGTGTGCCGTGGGAGATGATCTAATTTCACCTATTTGGGTTAAAAATATTCTTTGCAAACCAGAGTGTCAGTGCTGTCTAGAGCTCGGCGGAGTAACCGTGTAATACTCTTCCATATCAGTAGGTGGCAGCCGGTAGCTAATTGCTTTGTAGATGTCGGAAACAGCGGGAGGCAGCGTGCAGGTAAAAAGGTGTCTAATGCTTAAACCAAAAATGAACAAAAGGTGAGCGCCCCTAAGAAAAGGCATTGAAGCTTAGGGAAGGCTATACAGATCGAAATTAAAACTGAACCGGCTACAAAGTAAGCAAAAACAGAATGCTGGACGACAGCAAAGACTTACTGTGGAGCAAAGACAATGTACATCCGAACATGACATGACAATCGACAATGTCTCCACAAAGACGGATACAAACAACTGAAATATTCTTGATTGCTAAAACAAAGTAGATGCGGGAAATATCGCTCAAAGGAAGACATGAAACTGCTACAGGGAAATACCAAAAAAAAAAGAAAAAGCCACCAAAATAGAGCGCAAGACAAGAACTAAAAGACTACACAAGGGAAAACAGCAAACAACTCTAAATAAGTCAGGGTGTGATGTGACAGGTGGTGACAGTACACCTACTTTGAGACAAGAGCTATAGTGATGCATGGTTGGTTATGGTTTAAATTCATATCCAACAATTGCGACAACGACTTTTTACCGTCAACTGAGATTCGTTTTTTAATGATTTCTGCTGGTGGTGTGCCTCCAGATTTTTTCAACTCTAAAAATGTGCCTTGGCTCAAAAAAGGTTGAAAAACACTGATGTAGACAACCGTTTATGTTGACGTGAGTTAGCCACTCCAAGGACTGGTTCTACTGTGAAAGCTAAGGATGTCTTGTTTGTCTTCAGGCCCGTCCAAAGTATCTGCGCTGCATTGCCATTGCCTCCTTTTTTCTGGCTATGAAGACCTGTGAGGAGGATGAGGTAAACACACCACACAACCAAAACGTATGGAACATGATCAGTTACTGTCCAGAACCAATGCTGATCAGGTACTGTCTGCCTCCCAGTGTGTGCCCTCTCTGAGCAAGTTGGTTTCTTCCTGCAACTGTGGCTGTTCCCCATCAGAGATCCTGAGGATGGAAAGAATTATTCTTGACAAACTGAACTGGGATCTGCACAATGCCACGTCGCTGCACTTTCTGCACATAGTACGTAATTGTACAGATGCACATGCGTCATTATAAGGCTCACAGGACTGTAGCAACCTAAACTTGGTAGATTTGACTTGATTATACTTATGCAGCGAGAATTGAGAAAAACAAATATTGACGCCTTGTAGGAAAAAGATCTGGTTTTGCAAAGACGAGATCAGCGGTGTTTGCTATTAAAATAGCCATGGTTCCATGTTTACTTTAATTTTTAGTTGTCAGTTTACTTTAGGATTATTTTTTTAAATTTATTTTTCCTATTCACTCTCCTTTATCTTCCATAGTTCCATGCAATGGTGTTGTCATGTTCTTCTGGGCTTTTGGACACCTTGATGGGACTGAAGCGATCTCAGCACCTCGCCCTCCTCACGCGCCGACTCTACCACTGCTTGGCGGATCACAAACTCATCAAGGTAGGTGTTGTAATATGTTGCACTTGTTTGATTTTAAAACAATTATTGAAAGGTATTATCTAAGGTTGGGCGGATCCATATCAATATTATTGATACCAAGGGTGGTACTAGTATTGGATCAATGACTTCATAACAAAACTGATATTTTTTAGTCCTCTTCTATGTTTGCTTGTACAAATATTTGTTTTTGTGACAAACTCAAGGAATAAGTTATTGTATGCAGGAGGGTTTTTGGGGCAAAAGAGCCAATATTAGATTTAGCTTTTTTTTTTAAATTTTATTATTTTTTTTTTTTATATACTTCTTTTGCACTATTGACTTTATTATGTTAAAAAAATTGCAGACCTGCCAACATGCAAGCTTATTTTTTATGATAGTAATCAAATAATATTATGATAACAGTACAATATAATAAATACAACATATTATTAATTAAAAAAAATACATTAGTTTAATTGTATTATTGATATGATACTAAGATTATGGTTTAAGTTAATTTCGAACATGCATGTTGTGATGCAGCACATTTTTCCAGTTTCTCAATTACAACATGTCCGAAAACAAGTAGGAAGAAGCAGATCTTATTTATTCATATCCCTTTTCCATGTCATAGCAATTACTAACACATATGTTCCCGGTCTGTTCTCAATTTGTAGACAATTTGAATCCATAAAAGTAATGTCATCAATTAGTATTTAAAGAAGTTGTAATTCACATAGTAATATTATAATTTTTTTTTAAATAAAGTTTAAAAAAAGGTTTTTTAGGATTCTCCTTTGGTTTTTGAACAGTTTCTTAAATTGGATCATTTTAGTACATGGTTTGATTTATTTTCTTAATCCACTCCATAATTTAATTCCACATACTGATATGCTAAAGGTTGTAAATGTTGTGCGTGCATGCAAATGTATTAAGTTACTTTTTTCTCTAAGGTTATATTTCTCCTTTTTTGCTGAGAAGAATTCTTGGGTAGCAGATTACATATAGTTTGCTTTGTACATAACTTTAGCTGTTTGCAAATAAACCAAATCATTGCGTTTCAATATTTTTGATTCAATAAATAAAGGGTTTGTATGTTCTCTATAGCCAATATTATGTATTATTCTAACTGATGTCTTTTGCAATATGCTTAGCGAATGTGTTTACTTTTGTAGTTGTTTCCCCATATTTCTTCACAATAACTCAGATTATGGTAACACGAGCAAGCAGTATAGAATTTTGAGTGATTTTTCATCCAGAGCATATTTTGCTTTATTCACCCCCTAAGAGACAAGCTGTAGAAAATGGACGGATGGATGGATGGCATTATTGAGGTTTTTCTTGCCACCTTATGTTGTATATTTTTATATGACATTTTCAGTTCATCGCCCATCACATCCAAAAATTTGATTTATTTTACTCTTCTGTCTTCTCAGTGTATTCGTATTTGTGTTTAACTTTTTCTTCTACTGCTGCCGAATTGCATTATTTTAGTTTTTTTGAGATTCAGAGTCTGTTTTTGTCAGACCATCTCTTTAATTTGTTAATTTTTTTCTGTTTTTTGTATTAGCTTGTGTGTATTTTCTCCTGAACAGAACAGTTGTATCGTCTGTAAACAATACTAACTTTAAGTCCTAGGTAACTTTACAAATGTCACTTATATAGAGATTGAACAATTTTAGTCTCAGTATTGATCCCTGGGGTATGTCGCAAAATATATTTAGCATTGTAGATATTTGTTAAGTAGCTTCTTATCCAGTTCCAAACCAACCCTCTGTTGCCGTAACGTTCTAATTTATTGATTAAGATATGACCAATTGTGTCAAACGCTTTTCTTAGATCCATAATCACTGAAGCTGCACACTGTCTACTGTTAACTTTATTAACAAAGATGAATTTTATTTATCCCCTAGGAGAAAACGTTACTCGTGTGGGTATAAACTCAAGTAGTATTGTCATCAATTTTTATCCCTGTCTAGTTATTCATTTTTTTATCATTTATTTCATGTGGTGTTAATAATAACTGGATTGCACATAATTAGATCCCATGAGTGCTGTTATTCTGCACGCATGCCTATAATTTATTCAACATCAACAGGAAGAAAGTAAAAAGTCACTGAATAAAGCCCTTGAAAGGAGTACCTGTGGCTGTTTACACTGAACTGACTCAACCCTAACACACATGACACAAACTGACACTAGCACATTTATATTTATCTCTTTACCAACTCAATTCTTTATTAAGTAACTGTTACTTGTCACTAACACAATTGAACTTAGGTATTATGTCTTACCTTTACTTTGATGTTTAAAGCCAGAGCTTAACCGTATTGGACGCATTAGACCCTTTTGCCCAACTGTCTTTTGGCAGGTTTTGCAAATAGTTGAGCCATTGTTTTTAATGACTCCGTGGTCATTTTATAAGTACCCAAAATGTTCCCATGCTGCCGACCTCAGCTTGTTTTGGGTGGGATCAGTTCTCTGCTTTCTCATGCTGCCATTTTTTAGGTTATGTAATGTAGCATACGAGCATATATAGGTGCATATAAGCGCACGCACCACTGGTGTAACTTTGTTTTCATTTTGTGCAGGTTGTTTTAAAAGTAATGTACTAGCTTTATGCCTGAGTTAGGAGGACTAAAACACATTGTGTAGTGGAGCCTTTGCGATTAAATTACTGACTTTTTTTGGTCAATCGAACTTTATTTATATAGCACTTTTCATGCACAGGCAAGTGGCAACAGAAAGTGCTTTACACCAAAAAAAGAGAAGAAAACACACACCATTACCAACATTTTTGTCAACAAAACATGGTGTGCCACTCAGGATTGATTTTGTTTAATCACTTTCAACAATAAAACTGGTTAAGCGTTGCATCGCTAGTCTGAGCTATGACAATTTGCGTGGAGGTGGAGTGACAAGCTGTCGACCAATCAGAGCGCTCCCTTGTCTTCTATCCGCCTGCAAACGGTATTTAAAGGGTCAAATTAGACGTTGAGTTTACCTGCGATGTTGTTTGCCTCTTGTTAAAGTTCCCATTCATCTTTTTGATGTGTGGGATGTTAAGTATGGAGTAGGCTAACCGTTCCCTGAATCCATTCCAGAAACAAAGGTAAGCTTGTATAACGTGCTATGGCTGAACAATCGCCTCAAAAAAGGTTTGGAAAACAAACCGTTCTCAATAGCTAGGAAGAAAGATGGGAGTTTGTAGCACACATAGATTTTGTCAATGTTGGCAGGTCTGCGGTTGTGGTAATAAAAGGGAATAAATTGTATTATTTTGTTGATATTATTACATTGTCTTGCAGTTGTATTTGTTCAATATGTTTGTAAGCAATATATTAATACAACTATCACAACTGTAATAGTTTGAACTGAAATGTATCTTTGTAAAAATAAACATGGAAGACAACTGAAAAATATAGATCCAATACTGATACCACCATTATTGTATCCCTCTGACCCTCAACTTGCTTCAGCATTCTGCCTGATTGATTTTTCTTATGTATTTCTCTCTTATTTTATATGTTTCTTCTTGTGCATGTACTGTATAAGTTTGTCCTCTCTTGTTGTATAGCTGAGAGGATCCATGCTGGCCTTGGCCATCCTCACTTTGGAGCTGGAGACGTGCTGTCGTGACTGGCTGGCTCTCACCATCGAGCTGCTAAAGAAGGCACAGGTACTCTTCTCAAGTGCTCTCTGATGTCTTTACCTCATTTGCAAATATACACACATAACTACCCCAGGGAAGCTGTAACTACACATTTAGATTATCACCACCAAGGTGTGGATTTGGAGTGAATGGAAAATTAGGCTATGTATCACTAGAAAAAAACAGTATATAAATCTAATCATTTAATATTATTATAATTATAACAGCATCGAATGTTATCCATTTACAAACTTGTATTGCTAAATTTTAAATGACTGTCCGAGTGGCAGTTTCTATATTGTGGTTACCTAATTTCAGAGGTGGTAGAATAGATAAAAATTGTACTCAAGTAGGAGTACCTTTATTTCAGAATAATATGACTCAAGTAAAAGTATAAAGTAGTCTTTAAAATAATTACTTGATGAAAAAATGTGAGTGCAAAATTTATCCCAGGGCAGGCACGGCTGACTCTGTGGGCGGGCATGACGCCGGGACTGTGTATCGACCTCCTGCTGAGGAATGTTTTTAATGTTGGACAATATAGTTTACATACAAAATGTCCATTTCCATTTATTACAAGTAAAATGTAAATGCCTTACTTACCTATCAAGGAGGAAATTAGCAAGTTTGGTGTCGGATGAAAAAATCTTCTCCGCCTTCAATCCTCTCCATCTTTCAAAGGCATCCCCGATACAAATCCTCGTTTTGTTCCTGGCTTTGTCATGAATAAGTTGAGAATCGTAACGACACCTTTTAGATTTATTAAGGTCTGACATGTTTAGTAACTTTACCAGTGGCAATAGCTTGACGAAGAGGGCGGTGTGTAACTGGCAACCTGGATGTGACACACTCACTGACTTTCTAACTGGTCAAACAGTAGAGAGCGGGGCATCGAAATGAAAACAATAAGATTTCGGGGCTGTAAATATAATTTTGAAATAAGCATATCCCGGCTAAACTACTGTTATCATTTATAAAGGTATTCGAAAAGAACATGATTTATTAATGCCTTTTGACATATCAGGGCCATTTAATGATGACTTGACCAGAAATTTCTACATATGGCACCTTTAACTAGAAACCCATAAGACTCATAAATGTCAATCAAAAAAAAAAGAAGGAAAGTATCTGAGTTCTGGCGGATTTGGATAATAATACAAATATTGCATTAACACTTAAATTGGTCAAAATGCACTAAAATATGGCAACTGGTTAGAATATAGAGTAGTTAATCGATGTAGATTATAACATATTTTAAATGTTTATACTATTTATTACTGTGTACACGATTTATATAAATGTCTATCTGATGTGATATACTGTTATCAGTTATAAAGGTATTCGAAAAGAACATGATTTATTAATGCCTTTTGATATACCAGGGCCATTTATTGATGACTTGACATGAAATTATTACACACACACCTGCTCAGTGGCCTAGTGGTTAGAGTGTCCGCCCTGAGATCAGTAGGTCGTGAGATCAAACCCCGGCCGAGTCATACCAAAGACTATAAAAATGGGACCCATTACCTCCCTGCTTGGCACTCAGCATCAAAGGTTGGAATTGGGGGTTAAATCACCAAAAATGATTCCCGGGCGTGGCCACCGCTGCTGCTCACTGCTCCTCTCACCTCCCAGGGGGTGATCAAGGGTGATGGGTCAAATGCAGAGGATAATTTCACCACACCTAGTGTGTGTGTGACAATCGTTGGTACTTTAACTTTTTAACTTAAATTATTACATTTGGCTCCTTTTAAATATTGTCTTGATATTGTTACCGGTACATTGCAAATTACATTCCGCATAAATACATGAAAACATTCTTTTTTTATTAATACCGGTACATGTGAACAGTATTGGCCGATCTATAAATGTAGCCATACAGTAAATAAGTATAAATGCCAAGATGTCACCTATTCTCCCTTCTTCCCTCCTCCTAGATCGACACTTCTGAGTTGATCCGGAGTCGAGAGCTTGTTGCTTGTAGTCTTTCTGCACTGAGAGCGCCCTTGCTTCCAAACACCGTCTACATCTACCAAGCCTATCGCAGCCAGGACCCTCTGGGTATTTAAACTTACTCCCAGTTACATGAGGATGTAGTTTCACATGTTTTTGGAGAGGAGAAAGTTGTGTTTTTACTTCAATGAACTACTCCAAGAGGGAATTGAATACCGGTACCCTCCTTGATTTCCATGAAAATGCACCTTTTTAATGATACCAAGTCACTGTTTGTACATGTGGGAGCTTTGACAGCACAAATAAGTGCTCAGCTTAGATGACTTCCTTGTTTTCCATGTGAAATCTGATCAGCCAAGTCTGTAACGGAACATTCTCTTCTCTTCAGGGCGCGTGGCCACCTCCACACAGTCTTCCTCCCCAGCTGGAGAGGAGGGAGGATGCCAGCAGCCCTGTGGCTCTCTCCTCTCCTCCAACCACAGCAGCCTCCCAGCTCCTCCCAAACCTTTCTATCACCTTCACCACCTGCAAAGGCTCACGCTGCGCTGCAAGAGCTCCACAAAGCGAAAGGTAACGCCGGGTCTCATTGACTAGGGAAGAAATGAGGATTATCCTAATTTCTGGTACTCCACAACCTGACATATGACATATGTATGGTGTCACTGCACCCAGTGAGTGTGCTCGCATTGTTTGTTTCTACGTATGCTGCACTCCTAGTTCCCTTTTTGCACTTAGGGCAGGCATTTTATAGACGTTTAGTGACCCGTCAGAAAGGAGGGGAGATGGCGGACTGTCTTTTAAATGTGCCTCTAGAACAGAGGTGTCAAAGTCCTTTTCACTGAGGGCCACATTGCAGTTTTGTTACGCTTTTAACTAAGAATGTCCGATAATGGATTTAGCCGATATTCCGATATTATCCAACTCTTAATTACCGATACCGATATCAACCGATACCGATATATACAGACCTGGACATAGTCTGGACTGCATACAAATGCTTATTTTGAAAATGTAATTTTGTTTACAGATTATATGCAATCTGTTGTTGAAGTTCCCAAATATTGAGTGTACATAAATGAAGGTGTGTGTTGCTGAGCCCGACCCGAATATAATCTGGACTGGACCTTGTTTTTAAGAACCCTTTAAACAATCTAATTTCATGGACAACCAGGTCTGGTGAAGATAATGTCCTTTTTAAAAAAAATTATCAAATAAAATAAGATAAATAAATTAAAAACATTTTCTTGAATAAAAAAGAAAGTAAAACAATATTAAAAACAGTTACATAGAAACTAGTAATTGATGAAAATGAGTAAAATTAACTGTTAAAGGTTAGTACTATTAGTGGACCAGCAGCACGCACAATCATGTGTGCTTACGGACTGTATCCCTTGCAGACTGTATTGATATATATTGATATATAATGTAGGAACCACAATATTAATAACAGAAAGAAACAACCCTTTTGTGTGAATGAGTGTAAATGGGGGAGGGAGAATTTTTGGGTTGGTGCACTAATTGTAAGTGTATCTTGTGTTTTTTATGTTGATTTAATAAAAAAAACGATACAGATAATAAAAAAAAATGATACCGATAATTTCCGATATTAGATTTGAAAGCATTTATCGATCGGACATCTCTACTTTTAACAGTGAACACTATTATTACACAATTTTTTGATGCATTTTATTTGTAGATTTTTTTTTTTGTAACTAAAATGTAAATTGCAATCATTTCACCTGAAAATGTAGTGTATATTACTGTAAATGGAAAAACAGTTCTGCTGTTTTTATGGTTAAAAAAAATGCAGCTCAGTTGCCAGAATTTTACTGTAAA
This sequence comes from Nerophis lumbriciformis, assembly GCF_033978685.3. Taxonomy (NCBI): domain Eukaryota; kingdom Metazoa; phylum Chordata; class Actinopteri; order Syngnathiformes; family Syngnathidae; genus Nerophis; species Nerophis lumbriciformis. Next base: position 27,863,587 of record NC_084567.2, on the reverse strand, counting down.
ATTTGCATTAGTTTTTTTAACTGTAAATTTAAAAAAAAACTGCATTTTTACAATAACATTTTGGCACTTCTGCCAGTTTTTTTTTTTTACCGCAAATCAACAACTGTAGATTTTTCGGTGTATTACTGTAAATGCCAAAACAGCACCATAGTTTATTACAGTAAAAAAAAGTACTGTTTTTTTAATTTAGAGAAAAATGCTGTAAATTTCACAATTTTACCATGAAATCTATTGCTACTTTTACATTGCACAATGTAATAATATAAAATGAATAACTTGTTTTGAAATCATTAGTTTTTATTTATATTTAAAAAATGGTTTGAATGTTTGATAATGTAATTTTGCAGACAATATTTAAGTTAACAAAATGTGTGATTGCAGTGAGTAAATGTCTTTTTTTCTGCCAAAATAGAAATAAATAATATATTTACCTCTAGTAAGAAAAGTTACAGTACTTTATTGATACATATTTCCAGGATTTCGAGGGCCAAATAAAATGAAGTGGCGGGCCATATCTGGCCCCCAGGCCTTGGGTTTGACACCTGTGTTCTAGAGTACCAAAAGTCTCCAAATCTGCACGTCTAGAAAAAGAAAAGAGACCGTGAGCTTGTAAACAGAGTGGTATTTTAATTCTGTGTCACCATTATTTTGTATGTAGTTTTTATTAGGGGTGTCCCCTGTCGATATTGATATCAGGTATCCGGTTTGAAAAAAAACAATCAGATGATACTGGTTTGCATGTAAAATGTAAATGATATCATCTTTGATACAAGCAGTCCTGTTTACATGTTTAATGTCCTCCAATAAGCACACAAAGTTGTTCTTTTCTTCTATTTTAGTCAAGTCATTTACAAAAGGTAAACATAGGTTATAAGAGCTTGCAGTTACACAACAGCTGAGCACACAATGGCACAAAAGGTAGACATTGAGGTTACTTTAAAAAAATCCATTCACATCTGAATTGCGAGAAGAAAAATCTTTAAGAATACGCGTTTTAAAAATATATTTTTAGGCCATTTTCAGGCTTATTTGCTGTGCATCTGCAAACAGGAGGAGCTTTTGTAACATGTTTGGAAAAGGTTTTATCTTTTTCATACTAGAATAGAAAATATCTTTATTGTCATTGTACATTGTACAATTGTAAATTGTATGCAAAACTAGTTTAGTGCAAATTCATAATAAAACATAAGAACATAGATAACTAGATATAAATCCATATACTAAATACATTGCGAGAATCAAGAATTCTAAATCCAATAGTCACCCCAAGAATCGGAATCAAATTGAATCTCGAGTTGTTGAAAGATTCCCATCCATACTAGACGATATTCTAGTCTAAAATGGCACATTTGTCAATATAAACAAGTATCAAATAATGGAAGTTACATATTACTTATCCAGTAACAAACATGTCCACATAATTCAACTTACTGCGTCAAAATCTGAACTTCATAAATGATTGTGGACACTAGGTGTCAAAAAAACAAGTTACAATTTTTTCATCTCAAAGACAGCAGTCCATTCTAGACAATGAATAATAAATAGGTTAGTGTTCTTCATTCTTGTCATTGTTCTCTAACTCATTTCACTTTACCAAACATTTCCTACCATCCCAAACTAGAAAATAGCTGTATGGTTTGTGCAATTTACGTTTTTTGATGAACATCGGTATCAGCCAATACTCCAGGCACTAATATCAGCATTGTATCAGAGGTGAAAAAGTTGTATCAATAGTTTTTATTGCAATTGTTGATCTAAAGTCAGAGAATGTGTATGGAAACAAAATGGTGCCGAAACTCAGACATAAAATAGTCAATTGTACGTTGATTTCCGCACCCTTTTGTGCCCATACACCTTTTCCTCTGATTTCGGATCAACTTTGCAATAAAAACTGTACATAGACAACACTTTTTTGCTATTTTTGATGGTTGTCATGTTGCAACAGGAAGCTTACAAGCCGAATAGTGGAGGAGTTGTGGTTGCTATGAAAGTTGTCTGCAGTGCAGCAGCATATTGTAGATGCAAAAATAAAACAAAATTGAGCAAAGGGCATTACTTTAGGCTGAAATAATAATACTGTATTTTCCGCACTATAAGACACATTGGATTATACGGCGCATCTTCAATGAATGGCCTATTTTAAAACTTTGTTCATATATAAGGCGCACCGCATTATAAGGTGCACAGCATTATAAGGCGCATAGAATAAACGCTACAGTAGAGGCTGGGGTTACGTTATGCATCCCGTAGTTGCGAGACCTGTTGTGGCTCAATATTGGTTCATATATAAGGCGCACTGTCAGCTTTCGAGAAAATTGGAGGTTTTTAGGTGCACCTTATAGTGCGGAAATTATGGTAAAAATTTCTTTAAATAATGTCAAAAATGCATAAATCAGTATCTTTTCCCCTTGTACATTTTTAATGGTAATTCTTCCAGATTGTAACCAACTACCATATTTTTCTGAGTATAAGTCACACCGGCCGAAAATGCATAATAAAGAAGGAAAAAAACACATATGTCGCATTTTTGGGGGAAATTTGATAAAACCCAACACCAAGAATAGACATTTGAAAGGCAATTTAAAATAAATAAAGAATAGTGAACAACAGGCTGAATAAGTGTGCGTTATATGAGGCATAAATAACCAACTGAGAACGTGCCTGGTATGTTAACGTAACATATTATGGTAAGAGTCATTCAAATAACTATAACATATAGAACATGCTATACGTTTACCAAACAATCTGTCACTCCTAATCGCTAAATCCCATGAAATCTTATATGTCTAGTCTCTTACGTGAATGAGCTAAATAATATTATTTGATATTTTACGGTAATGTGTTAATCATTTCACACATAAGTCGCTCCTGAGTATAAGTCGCACCCCCGGCCAAACTATGAAAAAAACTGCGACTTATAGTCCGAAAAATATGGTATGTAGGCAAAAGCATAATTGAGTGATATTTTCTACTGTTGTGTGTTGAGGTGGAGGAGATGGAGGTGGATGATTTCTATGATGGCATCAAGCGCTTGTACAACGAAGACAACACCACCACCCTTGCCCAGGAGGGGGCGCCATTTGTGAGGGGGGCAACAACAACAACAACAACGACACCAGCAGCAGGTGAAAGAGTGGGAGGTCGCTCCTCCCCCTGCCCGCCGCTGCAGCCAGTCTGTGCCTCCTAAAGCGGCCGTGCTCGTCTTAACCATCTGCTCGCTCACGTTAGTCGACATTGTCAGACATTGGGCGTTGACATGGTCAACAAATGTAACCTCTGACATAGAAAATGTGACGTGGATGGTTTTGGTCGGCACACATCTGTTTTGTGTTTAGACCTGAGCGTCCATCAGACCCTTCAGCCAGAAAACAAGAGCAACAAAAATAATTAAAACCTTCTATTCTTTCTGCGTTACAGTTGACACAAATACAAAAAAATTAAATAAACATAAAAAATATCTCCAAAAAAAAAAAAAAAGTAGAACTTTTTTTTATATTGTCAACTTTTATTTGTTAATTTATTGTCGTTTGTTTCCTCTTCCTTAATAGCAAGCTGGATATTTAAATGCATTTTTGCTTTTTTTCCCTTTCAGATGTGGTCCTTCTTACATTTCCTTCATCAGCAAGTTCATCGAACTTTTTTTAGGGGTTTTTTGTTAGGTTTAAAGTGGACAAATAATATAGTTTAGTCCTAATCCGAACCACTGCAAAAACCCTCCAAGTGCACCTTTAAGCACAAACTACTTGAGTTCATCAAGCAGTTCTGCACTGGAGCGCCACCTAGTGAAGGAAAATAACACCTTTATGGTAAGTTTAAAAATATCAAAGAAGAGAACAAAAGAGAAAATGTTAAAGAATACATTTGTATTTGAGCAAATGAAACCTCCTGGCCTCAGATTGGTTGTGGATTAATCTTCCCACATAGGGTTGGTTAGTTAGGGTTTTTTGATGACAATAGGGGTACAAAGTAAATTGCCAAGCAACAGCCCCAAAACCCTTCCGAATTTGCATGCACGTATTTACCTCACTCATGTACAAATTAATCTATAACTGTTTAGATGGGATTTTGTTGTCGGTATTCTGTCGTTAGAATATGTCTTTGTAAGCCAGTAAAACTGTAGGGTATCAAATATGTATCCCGCCAATTATATTTACTAACATATGTTTTCTAACGTATGTTGGAGCAAGCGAATCAGATTTCTTTGGGATGTGGTGAACTAGAGGGACTTTGTGTAATGAACCTTAAGGGCATTTTAACACCACACAACAGAAATGTGTGCGCTCCTGTCTTGCTTTAAACACACAATATGAAGCAACGAGTGATAAATAGTCACTTCTTACAATATTCCTGATCTAGATGTTTTCATTCCTGCAAAAAGCTCTTGTTTTACTTCCTGGAGGGGCCTGCTGGATGCAGCTCCTGGTCCCTGAATCCACCATGTGGCACAAACAAATAAAGACATGAAAAACAAAAAATGTGTTGGAGTGGTTTTGTCTGACCTTTCTGATTAGAACAATCATGTTTGGGGGATTTCTGATGGAAGTACCAGTACATTGAAAAGGTTTCTCACCTTTACCAAAGTGCCGGCACTCACAACTTTTTTTGACCCCATTGTGGATTATTATGCAGTTGTACTAAATAAAAGAAAAGCACAGACTGATTTACCACTGATACTTTCTTTTTTTCCCCCTACACAAGCAGGCAAACAGACTAGTTTGTTATGCACGGTGTTTGGCCGTACAATACGAAGTCGAAAACTGAATCCTAAGGAAAGTAGGACGTAGAATAAGCAAGAACTGTACCATTGTTCAACGGCTGAGATTTGATGACCTATATTGAGTAAAACATGCTTGAAACTAGAATATCAACTGTTGCAAAGCTGTGTCATCAACACTCAAGTATAAAACTACTTTTTAAAAGTAATTTCTTATTTCAAGCATGTAAAAAAAATAAATCATGACTTTGACACAATTGTGTCTCATATTAAAACAGATGACAGCAAAATGGACTTTGCGGTTTTATTTTCAATGAAACAATAGAAAATACGTACTCATATAGTAGTGCAGTTATTAGTGAGAATATGCTTATTTTAAGGTATTTTGTGTATGTTGAGGTTAGCTAATTTTACTTGTTTTGGAAAGTCTTGACAAGCCAAATTATCTTGTTCTATTGGCAGATAATTTTGCTTAGTTCAAATAAAATACCCCTAATTTCTGTATTTCTCTTCTTGTTTTTGAACACTGACTTTTTGCAGTGTAGAAGTAGGAATTACAACAATTCACCACATCAATCAATCAATCAAAGTTGACTTATGTAGCCCTTAATCACGAGTGTCTCAAAGGGCTGCACAAGCCACAACGACATCCTCGGCTCAGATCCCACATCTGGGCAAGAAAAAAACTGAACCCATTGGGCGTGATCAGAAACCTTGGAAGGGACCGCAGATGTGGGGACGACATAACCTAGCGGCAGCATGTAGATGCTGAAGAGTGCAGGGCCAAGAACCGAACCCTGTGGAACTCTGCACATTACCATAAATCCTCTAAAGGCTTAGTGGCCACATGCATGGACAGCACCTTTTAGCTCTTATTTCCAAAATTGTGTACACTGCTGAATTGGGGTCTTATGGCCTCTTATGTGGACACGTATACTGCCATCTGGTGGTGTCAGAAGAGTAGAACATACGATGAAATTTGGGGGGAAAAAGTGTAGAAATAAAAAATAGCATGTCCCTAAACGTGAAGTGCACGTTTGTGTACTTATGGACTAAGTACATCATATCAAAAGATGATTCTTAGTTTTTATTCTAATTAGGGTCCAATAAGCCCAAATAAATAGCAAAGAGAAACAAAACAAGCATGTAAACAAACATTGAGGTCACATTGTTATGGGAGACACACTGCATCCAGTCAGTAAGATAAGAGTTAAACCAAGACAAGGAGTCTGACATACCAATACGTGTTTTGATAAGTGCTAATAAAATGTTATGATCGACGGTATCAAAAGCAGCGCTAAGATCAAGTAGCAACAACACTGATGACACATCAGCATCCATAGTTAGCACAGGGCTGTCTCCATAGAGTGATTTGCTTTGTAACCAGACTGAAAGGGTTCCCAGAGATTGTTAGACGCTAAGTGTTCATTTAGCTGCCGTGCAACAATATTTTCGAGATAAAGGGAAGGTGGGACACCGGCCGGTAGTTTACCATAAGGTCAGGATCGAGGTTAGGTCTTTTGAGCAGAGGATGAATAATCGCTTTTTTGAATGCTAGGGGAACAGTACCAGAGGAAAGTGATTAGTTAATAATATTTAGCACTGATGGACCTAATATTACAAATAGCTCCTTGATAGGTTTCCTAGGAAGTGGGTCAAGTAAACAAGTTTGTTTTATCCCACTTAAACGCCGTAGCAATTCCTCTAATGTTATTTCTTCAAAAAGGAGAGAGATTCTTTTGGGGGGCAATATCTGTCGTGTCTGTGTTAATAGAACCCAGTTGGAGCTGGGACGCGTTGTCTTTTATCTCCTTTCTAATGAGTTCAATTTTCTTATTAAATAAATTCATAAAGTCATCTGCCGAGTGGGTGGAGCTACTGGGAGGAGTCCCTTGTTGGGTTAGCGATGCTACTGTACTCAACAAATAATTAGGATCGTTTTTATTGAGGCGGATGAGATTGGAATAGTAATTAGCTTCAACTAAGGTAACATTAGACAATATTGTATAGTGTTGAGCTGTTGCAGTGTCAGAATAATTGTATCTAAGTTATCACAAAACTTTGTGTTTCAATGAGTTCCCGACGAGCAGACAAAAGCTGTCTTTGAACCTACCAAGCAGAAGGCTAATAAAACTCCACTATGTAGGATGGGAAGCAACATGAAGGTGTTCTGTTTCTTTCATGTATTGTAATCAACAGAAAGATATTGTCTTGACCTGAGAACTACAAAGCGGAGAGGAAGCAGGACCAGACTCCCCTCAAGGCGACCTCTTCTGTGAACTGTTTTGTAACCAAAGGCGATGGCTGTTTACGACCCCCCTCCTTTTTTGTAATTTACCCTGACTACAGCTGTTGCCATGTAGTCAGGGTAAGTCCAAATAAAAGAGGAGGCGTACAATCTTTCGTAAGAGCGTGGTGACACTGTGCAAGAGTACAGTCCAGACGTCTCTCCTCAATTGAGCCAAATTTAATTCTGTCTCTGTTTAATTCCTTGCTTCTTGTCTTGTTTAATAGAAGTCGTCAGTGTTTGAACCTGACATGCAGTACTTCTGACAACTTGCAACAGTTGGCACAAAATACAAATACAGCATGTCAAATTTCCTCTTTAATAAAGTCAAATTGTAACATTTTCCTAAAATTTAGATTAGATTCAGATTAGATCCTCATTCAAATCCACTCTTTACATTGCTGGCAACAGAATAATTTTAAATATTACACAGTGTGCCCTTAAGAGGATTTGCACAACAAATAAATGACCAAATCCGCTGATTAAGATTGCCTGTCAAAAAGTTTGGCCGGATACGATTGCCTGCCGCTACAATATGAAGTATAAATGATAAAACATTGAATATTAAGAGTATGTCAACCATTCCTACCTTGTTTATTTCCCTGACAACCTCCTTTGAGTTTTGTAATCAATTAGAAATATTAACTTTTTAACGATGTCCCTCAAGCAACTACAATGCGTCAAACATGTTCGAGTGTGGGAAGTGATTTGCATAATGTTTTTAAAAACATTGTGTACGGTACTAGTAGACATTTTTTAGTGTCCACATAGTTCAGTGGGCAAATTGTGTGTTTTTGTATCACATATTTTAATGTTTTGTTTTGTTTTTTGATTAATTGGACCATGAGTTGGAACAGTTGTCCAAATTAGTAACTATGTTGCAACTCTATGTGCAACCTGAACGTCTGTAACGCATGTGGTCAATAATAATGGCTGTGGAACGTGCCGATCACCTGGCAAAACAATATTTTAATTCATGTTTTAAAAGTAAAGTTGGCACAATCTGCACCCTGAATTAAGCATATCCTGGGTGTACATATTCTTACTATTCTCACTAATTATACCTGTTTAAGTTTTGTTTAGCATACCACTCAGTTCACTCCTATTCATGTAGACATACCCTATTTAATCACCTGTACATTGTATATCACTGCTGCACTTTACCGTTTATTTGCACTCTGGTTGGATGCCAAACTTCTTTTCGCTGTACTGTACTTGTGCTGCGCAATGACAATACATTTGAATCCAATCTAAAGGGTTCAATATACTGCCTCTAATGTACTGCCTCTACACCTACGACTGCAGTCCGACCCAATAGTGGTTAGAGTGTCCGCCCTGAGATCGGTAGGTTGTGAGTTTAAACCCCGGCCGAGTCATACCAAAGACTATAAAAATGGGACCCATTACCTCCCTGCTTGGCACTCAGCATCAACGGTTGGAATTGGGGGTTGAATCACCAAAAATGGTTCCCGGGCACGGCCACCGCTGCTGCCCGCTGCTCCCCTCACCTCCCAGGGGGTGATCAAGGGTGATGGGTCAAATGCAGAGAATAATTTCGCCCCACCTAGTGTGTGTGTGTGTGTGTGTGTGTGACAATCATTGGTACTTTAACTTAACTTAACAACAACAACCTCATGGTGAAGTTCGCGGAATTGGTGGTAGGACTCATCTGGAAGGGGGGCGAGGCAGCCTACAGAGAGGAGGTCCGTATGGCGTCACATTAGTGCCAAAAATCCAAGCGCATAAAAACTGTTATCGCGCGCTGATTCTCCACTTCGTGCGCGAGCGCGACACCCTTTTGCGCGCGCGTGGTGCCTTTCTGCGCGCGCGCGGTGCCTTTCTGTGCGCGCGCCGTCTCGGTCTGTGCGCTGTCATGTTTCGTTTTGGCACTTTGGGGGCGGGTATGCTTAGACGGCCCCTTCTTTCTGATTGGTCAGGCGAAAAATGCTCAGAGCCAATCAGAAGTGTAGCAGGACGGGTCATCGTCAATATGTATCAAGATTTACGGAGGAAGAAGTGGATAAAAAAATGTTGTGCGCTGATGGTTATTTCATACCACATAAACACAATACAGGGTAATACAAAATGTGACCCAAATAAATAATAAGCCAACAAACACCATAATCACATCTTTCAGCCAGAACTGGTCCACCAGCAATAACATCCAACCATAACATTATTTTAGATTTTCACTTCTTCTTGAACATTTGTTTTCTAATTTATGGAATTTCTTTTGATTCAGCCATAAAATTAATGAAATAATCTTTGAATTTTGTTTTTAAAATGTTAAAAATAGCTTTTAATAATGTATTCTGAAACAGTTTAAAATAATCAGAGAACTGACTAACACTGACCCTACACAACTATGTTGCACAATTAAGTCTTTTTTTTTTTTTTTAAAGTGAAAGAGGTAATTTCAACAGGTACAGCATCCTATGTCATATCTACATGTAATAAGATTTGTAACAAGGCAAACCGTTTGTTAATTGGTCGAAAATCGAGCAAGTTATGGTAATTTAATTAGTACATGTACCATATTTACATCAATGTAATGATTGAGGCTAGATGTCCGAGGTAAGATGGCTACAACGTTGCTACGCTGGAGAATGATTGGTCATATGAAAAATGCTCAGAGCCAATCAGAAAGGAGGGGCCGTCTAAGCATACCCGCCCCCAAAGTGCCAAAAAGAAACAGACAGCGCGAGGAGAGATGACAGGAGTACACAGAGAGCGCACAGACCGAGACGGCGCGCGCGCAGAAAGGCACCGCGCGCGTGCAAAAGGCACCGCGCGCGTGCAAAAGGGTGTCGTGTGCGCGCACAAAGTGGAGAATCAGCGCGCGATAACAGTTTTTATGCGCTTGGATTTTTGGCACTAATGTGACGCCATAGTCCGGAAGTTGGCAGACTGGTGCTCAGACAACAACCTTGCTCTGAACACCAAGAAAACCAAGGAGATCGTCGTCGACTTCTAGCCCCCCTCTACATCAAGGGTGAGTGTGTGGAGAGGGTCCACACCTTCCGGTCTCTTGGCGTCCTTATCTCTGACAACATCTCCTGGTCAGATAACACTACTGCTATCACTAAGAAGGCCCAGCAGCGGCTGCACTTCCTGAGAATCCTCAAGAAGTACAGCCTGGACTAACCTGCTGCTGACCTTCTACCGCTCATCCATTGAGAGCCTGCTGACATACTGCATCACAGCATGGTACGGCAGCTGCACCGCTGCAGACAGGGAGAGGCTCCAGAGAGTGGTAAAGCCAGCACAGCGGATCATCGGCTGCCCTCTCCCCTCCCTGATAGACATTTACAGCTCTCGCTGCCTCAGCAGAGCTACCATCATTATCAAGGACAGCTCCCACCCTGGCTTTGACCTGTTTGACCTGCTGCCCTCAGGAAGGCGCTACAGGGTTGTCAGAATAATAGTATCTAAGTTATCACAAAACTTTGTGTTGCCAAGAGTTCCCGGCAAGAGGACAAAAGCTGTCTTTGATCTTACCAATCAAAAGGCTTGGAAAACTCCACTGTGCAGGATGGGAAGCGACATGAAGGTGTCGGTTTCTTTGATGTATTGTAATCCACAGGAAGATTTTGTCTTGACCCGAGATCTACAAAGCGGAGAGGAAGCAGGACCAGACCCCCCTCCAGGCACCTTTTCTTTGAACTGTTTTGTGACCAAAGGCAGCGGCTGTTTACAACCCCCTTCCTTTAGAAACAGCTGTTGCCATGTAATCAGGGAAAGTCCAAATAAAAGAGGAGGCGTACAATCTTTCGTCAGAGCGTGGTGGGAGACAGCCCAGACGCTTCTCCTCAATTGAGCTAAATTGAATTCTGTCTCTGTTTAATTCCTTGCTTCTTTGTCTGTTTAATATATGTCATCAGTGTTTGAACCTGACAGGGTCATCAAGTCTAAGACAAACAGACTCAAGAACAGTTTTTTTCTCTAAAGCCATAACCACGGTGAACTCTCAGAGGCACTGATTTTATAGTTTAGCACCTCTCTGTGTGCAATTTTTACTTTCCACCCACGTCTGAATGCTTCTGTATATATGCACATAGTATAATATTTAAACACATTCAGGACATTCATACCTCCTTTTGCACTATTTTTCTTTCCTTTCTATATTTTGCATATTTGTAGACTGTCACACTGATACTGGAGTTGCTTTTAATCTCATTGTACCTGTGTATATTGACAATAAAAGGCATTCTATTCTATACACCAAAAGATTTTCTGTGATTTTAGACTGAAAGTGTTAATGCCCTATATCAAAATGAAAAACATAACATGTCAGGTTGTACTGAAGCACAAAATCTGTAATTTTCAGTTGCCCGTGTTAGACTGAGGTTCGGACAGGTCTTCACTTTTTATAAGTAAAAAGCAGTAAACATAAAATATTAATAGAAAAATGATGTGAGGTGTGTTGAGAGGCAGAGTTACGATGCCATCGTCTTGTACAAGGTTGTCCTACTTTTAAAAAATGGACGCCAAATCTCTGTGGCGGTCCAGAATAAATTCTTGTGGTCGGCCGCTAATAAATGAATATATGGAAACACTGCAATGTAGGAAAAGCAACATATGGTTGTGATTTAATATAAACAGTCAAAGTATAAACAACAAATAAAAATACTGTCCAGTAGAATCAATACAAAAACTTGTTTACAATGAGGCTCGGGTGCGCAGCTTGTTATTTAGGTTAGTTTGAAGAAAAGGAAAAATGATAAGAAAAGAACGTCTATTAGCGAGAATACTTTAATTGGAATAATTTGTCACCTATAACAAAGAAGACAAAAATCGATTCACATAATTTCGATTCTGACTCGATTGATTTCTAAAGACTTTTGACGTACACGTCTCACTTCAGCAGCCAAGAGGAGATTTTGTAACAGGTTTTAAAAACATTTTTTTATTATAACAAAAAATATATCGCGAGAATCGTGTTGAATAGACACTTGATTCCGAACCGAATAATCAGAATCGAATTGAATCTAAATAGTCAAGTAGTTATATTGCATTTCTTTTAAAGCATCCAAATATCACCCCCAAGTTTGTGTATTTATATTAGCTGTAAGTACTGTGTTGGTGGAGTACTTCCTGCCAAGAAGCACTATTGTCAGCCATCTGACTTATAACCGTGAAAGCGACTCAGTGATTTATGTTTGAGGAACGCTGCGATTGACGACGACCTTTTCACCTTAACGGTCCTGGTTCTTTCACCTGGAGACGCAGAGGACAGGAGATGCGGTCGATGGCGGCGGGGATGAGGCCTGCGCTCACCGCTGTGGTCCGCGCTGGCGGCTTCGCCTTCTCCTCGCATGGTGGCGGGCGCCCCCAGCATGTGCATGATGTCTGTCGGCGCATTTTGGCCCAGGTACTGCCAGGGCTTCTTCCCCGCGGTGTCCCTCAGCTGCACGTCGGCCTGGAACTTGCTCACCAGCAAGCGAATGATGTTCTTGTGGCTGTGGATGGCGGCGATGTGAAGCGGCGTTTGGCCGCACGATGACCGGGCGTTGATGTCAAAGGTCAAACCTTCCTTTTCAACGCCGTACCTGAAAGCGCAGGGAGAGAGGAGTTTTTCATCTCGTCACCAAGGTCACATTTCATTTGATGTCCTTAAAGCAGTGTTTTTCAACTTGTGTGCCGTGAGATACAGTCTGGTGTATCGTGGGAGATTATGTCATTTCACCTAATTGGGTTAAAAATATTTTTTGCACACAAGTAATTATACTAAGCAAATAATGTGCCGTTGTTGAGTGTCTGCACTGTCTACAGCTCGGCAGACTAACCATGTTATACTCATCCATGTCAGTAGGTGGCAACAGGTAGCTAATTGTTTTGTAGATGTCGGGAACACATCGTGTCATGATCACAATATCCAAACGACAGTGGGAAGCAGCGTGCAAGTAAAAAGGTATCTAATTCTTAAACCAAAAATAAACAAAAGACAAGTGACGCTAAGAAAAGGCATTGACGCTTATGAAAGCCTATGCAAAACGAAACTAAAACGGAACTGGTTGCAAAGTAAACAAAACACAAAATGCTGGACGACAGCAAAGACTTACAGCGTGTGGAGCAGAGACGGCGTCCACAAACAAACATGACAATTAACAATGTCCCCAGAAAGAAGGATAGAGTCCGGTGCGGAGAATAGCGCTAAGAAAGACATGAAACCGCAACAGGAAAATACCAACAAAACAGGAAAAAACACCAAAATAGGAGCGCAAGACAAGAACTAAAACACTACACAGGAAAACACCAAAAAAACTCAAAATAAGTCTCGGCGTGATGTGACAGGTCGTGACAGTAGACCTACTTTGAGACAAGAGCTATAGTGATGCATGGTTGGTTATGGGTTGAATTCATATCCAACAATTGCGAGAACGACTTTTTATCGTCATTATCGGCCACTGAGTTTCATTTTTTAATGATTACTGCTTTTGGTGTGCCTCAGGATTTTTTCAATGAAAAAAAATGTGCCTTGGTTTAAAAAAGGTTGAAAAACACTGAATTAAAGGACTTCAGAGTAGAAACTTGCTGAGAGTAGTCAGTGTACAGCTTATAACACAGTGCAGTTTAACTGTAAAAGTAACTCAGCCTTCTGTCGTCTAAATATGACAACGAAGGGTTTTCTAATCAGGGTTTTATGCTGCCGATTCATAGTTTATCAGCTGATACCAAAACAGATACCAATCACGTTTCAACTCCAACATTTTTAATGTATTCTTGGTGAGTGCTATTGACAGTTTAACAATATCAACACAATATTGAAACTATTCATTTATTACATACAATTGTTTGATCAAAACAAAGTCAATAGTACACAATAACTACTACTACTACTAGATTAAATACTTAGTTATTTTGCCCTCAAAGTTCTCCTGTGTCCAGGGATTTACTCCTGGAGTTTGTAAACATTAACACTCTAAAAAAAAAAATTGAGAAAAAAAATATCAACCTACCGTAATCATTCTGGTTTGATCATATAAGGATACTGATTATGGTGTCGACACCACCAATTCATTTATCGATCCTCCCTCCTCTTATGTGTTGTTTACTGACTGCGACAATGCTGACACATTAACATTTGTTGTTATATTATCCTCACTGTAATACTTATTAATCTACTTGTTACTAACTGCTTACTTTCTGCTGTAATATCTTTTCATCTACACTTTACTAAGCACTTATTTCTTCAGTTCAGGCAATCTAAGCTGTTAGCTTAGCTATTAGCAAGCCTGCTCCTGGCTTGCTCTTGGTGTGTAACAAGTTTCGCCTCGTCCCCTAGTGATAAAATACATGATAATGATATTTAAAGGGCCCCTTTAATTGCTGACAACATAGGCACTTATTTCTTAGTTCTGGACCTAAAATGATGTGTACCAACCCCGTTTCCATATGAGTCGGGAAATTGTGTTAGATGTAAATATAAACGGAATACAATGATTTGCAAATCCTTTTCAACCCATATTCAATTCAATGCACTACAAAGACAAGATATTTGATGATCAAACTCATAAACTTTTTTTTTTTTTTTTTGCAAATAATTAACTTAGAATTTCATGGCTGTAACACGTCCCAAAGTAGTTGGGAAAGGGCATGTTCACCACTGTGTTACATCACCTTTTCTTTTAACAACACTCAATAAACGATTGGGAACTGAGGAAACTAATTGTTGAAGCTTTGAAAGTGGAATTCTTTCCCATTCTTGTTTTATGTAGAGCTTCAGTCGTTCAACAGTCCGGGGTCTCCACTGTCGTATTTTACGCTTCATAATGCGCCACACATTTTCGATGGGAGACAGGTCTGGACTGCAGGCGGGCCAGGAAAGTACCCGCACTCTTTTTTTACGAAGCCACACTGTTGTAACACGTGCTGAATGTGGCTTGGCATTGTCTTGCTGAAATAAGCAATAATAAACGGCGCTTTTTGGCAGCATATGTTGTTCCAAAACCAGTATGTACCTTTCAGCATTAATGTTGCCTTCACAGATGTGTAAGTTACCCATGCCTTGGGCACTAATGCACCCCCATACCATCACAGATGCTGGCTTTTGAACTTTGCGTCGATAACAGTCTGGATGGTTCGCTTCACCTTTGGTCCGGATGACACGATGTCGAATATTTCCAAAAACAATTTGAAATGTGGACTCGTCAGACCACAGAACACTTTTCCACTTTGCATGAGTCCATCTTAGATGATCTCGGGCCCAGAGAAGCCGGCGCCGTTTCTGGATGTTATTGATAAATGGCTTTCGCTTTGCATTGTAGAGCTTTACCTTGTACTTACAGATGTAGCGACAAACTGTATTTAGTGACAGTGGTTTTCTGAAGTGTTCCTGAACCCATGTGGTGATATCCTTTAGAGATTGATGTCGGTTTTTGATACAGTGCCGTCTAAGGGATCGAAGGTCACAGTCATTCAATGTTGGTTTCCGGCCATGCTGCTTACGTGCAGTGATTTCTCCAGATTCTCTGAACCTTTTGATGATATTATGGACCGTAGATGTTGAAATCCCTAAATGTCTTGCAATTGCACTTTGAGAAACGTTGTTCTTAAACTGTTTGACTATTTGCTCACGCAGTTGTGGACAAAGGGGTGTACCTCGCCCCATCCTTTCTTGTGAAAGACTGAGCATTTTTTGGGAAGCTGTTTTTATACCCAATCATGGCACCCACCTGTTCCCAATTAGCCTGCACACCTGTGGGATGTTCCAAATAAGTGTTTGATGAGCATTCCTCAACTTTATCAGTATTTATTGCCACCTTTCCCAACTTCTTTGTCACGTGTTGCTGGCATCAAATTCTAAAAAGTTAATGATTATTTGCAAAAAAAAAAAAAAAAAAAGTTTATCAGTTTGAACATCAAATATATTGTCTTTGTAGCATATTCAACTGAATATGGGTTGAAAATTATTTGCAAATCATTGTATTCCATTTATATTTACATCTAACACAATTTCCCAACTAATATGGAAACGGGGTTTGTATATATAAAATTCCCCCCAAAATACACAGTTGTGATTCTAGGCTTGTTTTGTAATGTGTTTCAGCACATTTTGGAACACACACTTCAGCTCCAAAATGTGGACAGGCCTGCGGACGTCACCTACGGAAGACTAGAGGCAATTTCATATTGCGTAGTATGTGTTTTGGTAGCATCTTCATACCAAGTGACAATATTTTGGCGCAGATGTTGAAGGAATGATTCAATATGTTGCAGGTTGTAGCAATACAACTAAAGAAGGGGTCAGCCTGCATACATTTCCAAATGATGGGAATAAGAGGAAAGTATGGACCTCTCCAGTCAAATTGACTAAGCAAGATGGGACAGACCAAGCAAGAAGAGTATCATTTACAGCGATCATTTTAATGATTCTGACTTCGAGGAAGAAGGGTTTTGGGTGGGAGTTTAGATGGAAATAAATTACGAATCAAGCCAAATGTGATCACGAAAAATCAGGAGCTTCCTCGAGGTGAGAAAGACTGAGTCAGAACTTGTGGAAAAATGGCAAAAGAAGAGCAAACCCAGCACTCACAAACAAGAGAAAAAGAAGGTAAGCCACTCGTAGGGCTGGGCGATATGGACGAAAAAGTATATCTCGATATATTTTTACTTAAACTCGAAATTCGATATATATCTCGATGTATTTATCGGTGAAAGTATACATATAATGATATTCATTTTTGTGCGAGATTAACTAAAATTGAAGTGAATGACAACTGTACTGTAAAAAATTTTATTAACCCAGTTAGTCAAGATGGGTATTAACAGCACAGAAAATAAACTGTTTAAGTAGCACAGAATTACAGGACATAAATAAAATTATCCATCTATGATCTTCCTCACTTCGGCATACATTTTTGGCAGCATTTCTTGTGCGAAATATGCCAACTCTGATGAATGAATGAAATTAAACAATGGATGTCCGCTAATTTTTTGCAACTCAACGCCAAGAAAACGGAAATGCTGATTATCGGTTCTGCTAGACACCGACATTTATTTAATAATACCACCTTAACATTTGACAACCAAACAATTACACAAGGCGTCGGTAAAGAATCTGGGTATTATCTTCGACCCAACTCTCTCGTTTGAGTCACACATTAAGAGTGTTACTAAAACGGCCTTCTTTCATCTCCGTAATATCGCTAAAATTCGTTCCATTTTGTCCACTAGCAACGCTGAGATCATTATTCATAAGTTCGTTACGTCTCGTCTCGACTACTGTAACGTATTATTTTCGGGTCTCCCTATGTCTAGCATTAAAAGATTACAGTTGGTACAAAATGCGGCTGCTACACTTTTGACAAGAACAAGAAAGTTTGATCATATTACGCCTATACTGGCTCACCTGCACTGGCTTCCTGTGCACTTAAGATGTGACTTTAAGGTTTTACTACTTACGTATAAAATACTACACGGTCTAGCTCCAGCTTATCTTGCCGATTGTATTGTACCATATGTCCCAGCAAGAAATCTGCGTTCAAAGAACTCCGGCTTATTAGTGATTCCCAGAGCCCAAAAAAAGTCTGCGGGCTATAGAGCGTTTTCTATTCGGGCTCCAGTACTCTGGAATGCCCTCCCCGTAACGGTTAGAAATGCTATCTCAGTAGAAGCATTTAAGTATCATCTTAAAACTCATTTGTATACTCTAGCCTTTAAATAGACCCCCTTTTTTAGACCAGTTGATCTGCCGTTTCTTTTCTCCTCTGCCCCCCTCTCCCTTGTGGAGGGGGAGTTACACAGGTCTGGTGACCATGGATGAAGTGCTGGCTGTCCAGAGTCGGGACCCGGGGTGGACCGCTAGCCTTAGCATTGGTTGGGGACATCTCTGCGCTGCTGACCTGTCTCCGCTCGGGATGGTCTCCTGCTGGCCCCACTATGGACTGGACTCTCACTATTATGTCAGATCCACTATGGACTGGACTTTTGCTGATATGTTGGATCCACTATGGACTGGACTTTCACAATATTATGTCAGACCCACTCGACATCCATTGCTTTCGGTCTACCCCGGGGGGGGGGGTTACCCACATATGCGGTCCTCTCCAAGGTTTCTCATAGGCATTCACATGGACGTCCCACTGGGGTGAGTTTTTCCTTGCCCTTATGTGGGCTCTGTATCGAGGATGTCGTTGAGGCTTGTGATTTAGGGCTATATAAATAAACATTGATTGATTGATCTCGAGAACAGTTTTGATTTGGGCTTACATGGTAAACAACGCAAATTAATGTTTTATCCAGATGCATACATTTGTCTAAATGTGGCCTAGTAGACACATTGTGGGTTTTCTGCACGTCATCTACATCGCTAAAAGAAAAATCTAAAGAAGAGAATCCCTCTGCCATCTTGCACTAGTTTTTTAATATATAAATCGCCCGCTTGAAAATTCCCTCTTCCCTTTCTCGTCGTCATTTGGGATGTCTGTTGTGATTTCCCTTCCTGATTCCATGACCCGCCCTATCTTGCCTCTGATTGGCCTAATCTCAACCAATCGTAACTCATCATAGTAAACAACCAACCAATCATGGTTGTTCTTATTGGTGAGAAGCACGTCTTGGTAGGAGGAAGGGGAGGGGTTTAGTAGCCCATGAGAGGGAGTGAGGAGCGGGGGAGAATCAACGAACAAAAAATAAGCGATGTTTGGTTATTTTAACGTGAAATATATTTTATATCGATATTACGATATTTTCTTAATTCATATCTTGTTTAAAAATATATCGATACATCTTACAAACTCGGTACATCGCCCAGCCCTTGCCACTGGTATTATATTTTGTGTCCTCTTCCACAATGTTTTCTTTAAGATGCTTGAAGAAAGAGCATGAGGAAGCACAGGCTATGGTGTCTATGGAGGAGGAGATGGAAGAGAAGATAAATATATTTCTACTTATGGACCTAATTTAGGCTCGGGGGGCCTGACAATTGGCCACAATGGACTTTAAAAGTACTTTTTTTCTGATATTTAAACGTTTTTAAAAAATGTGCCGATGACCATAAATGGACCCTAATGGAATATGAGAAAAGTGGTGTACATGTCTCTGTCCTGGCTGCTCAGTCCAATTTGGTTAATCTGGCAATGATAATCAGAGAATTGAGCTGTAAAGTCTGTAGAAGTGTTTGGCATTTGTCAAAGGTGAATTTAAGGGAGGGTTGGCATGCTGTGAAGAAGTTTAATCAAAGCGGTACCAGAGAGTGTTGAGGACTCGGTGGTCGCCGTGTTTGGCGATCCAGTGCAGCACAGTCAAGCCAGAAATGAAGTCACGTTTGTTGAGAAGGTTGTTGTCCTCTCTGAACAGGGAGTAGATGTCTGGCCAAGATCCTGATGCCCCTTTTACCAGCCAGTCATGCTCTCTGGGCTCAAGTGGAACCTGCGACTGTTGACAGAAACAAAAACCAACAAGTCCAAATTCAATTCACTTAAAAAATCCAAGCAGAGGAAGAGCTGACATGACATTCATTCTTTCATTCGAGGTCAACTCGATTAAAAAATGTGAGGGTAGTGCAATGTTCTGCTCTCTTTTAGAAAATATATGTATATAGGGTATTTATGAAACTGTCATCTCCACGATAACCATTATTGTTTACAACCTGTAAAATCTAATTAAATCAAATCAACTGAAATAGACTCCAGTACCCCCCGCGACCCAGAGGAGGGACAAGCGGTAGAAAATGGATTGATAGGGCATTTATCTCTACAGGGTTTCCTCGTTATGTACCTGATGGTGGCGCACCGCCATGACAAAAATCATAGCCGCCACATCTTGAAAATAAGGTTAGGACAAACGGTAGAAAATGGATGGATGAATAATGTAGAAGAAGTCCAAAGTCCAACGCTATTTTGACTTTTATTGCCAAGCTTATACCAAAAACAGTCCTAATTCTTCCCCAGACACATAAACCTTACTCATTCTCCACCAATCTGCTATCCGGCACAAACGGTGTGTTCGAGATCATGGGAAAAATTATCAAATTAAAGCCACACGAACATAAAACATTACCACCTGCAGGTTGTTACAGTATCAATTGATATATAGCCTATTTGCACACTATTGACAAGTGATGCACCGAAAATTCAGCTGCCCAAATAAGACTTTGATCACCGTAAACAATGCTGCCGAAACCAGATGTTGTAGTGACATAAACAGACGTGTCTGTGATGTGGAAATAACTTTAATATATCCGAGATATACTCGCGGACAGCCATCTACAAAATGTTCAAATATTTAGAGGACAATGGCGGATTTTAAAGAGAGAAAGTCCTCGGCTCTTTGTCGCAGACATCAAAGGAGAGAAGTATAGTCTCTCAATTAGACATAGACTTCCTTTTTATTGTCATTCAAATTTGAACTTTACAGCACAGATAAGAACAAAATTTCGTTACATAAGCTCATGGTAGTGCAGGATAAAAAAGAAATAAGGTGCATATATAAATAATAAATATATATAAATAATATATAAATATATATATATATATATATATATAAAATAAATAAATATATATAAATACTGTGTATATAAATAAATAGATTACTGTACAGATAAATATATTGCACTTTTTCACATGCGTCCACGTTTATGGATGTATGTTATATTGTCTTGTTTATTCCAGCGAGTTAATCCATTTTGGGGGGAGTTGAGGGGATAATTTAATTTAATTATGATGCGTTCAAGAGTTCGTTCTGTAATAACACCAGAAAAAGATGCTAGATTTGTTGCTAGTCGTTTTTTTAATAAAAAAAAAAAAGTCAATATAATTGTCAGGACAATTGAACATTTCTCAAAGTACATTATACATTAGGCAGCAACATGTTAAATTATGACAAAACAATATAATATAAAAATGTATGTTGATAATTAATAATTATTAATAATAACATTTGTTTTTAAATGTATGTATACATTTTTTGTAGCTTTTTTTTCCCCCCAAAGAAAATCATATAGCAAATTATGCACATTACACGACAATCATATAGCAAATTATGCACATAACACGAAGTTAAGGGGACCACATCCCTAACCACGGCCCCACCGCCACAGGTATCTTGGCAATCTAGGTAAAACCCTGATATATCACCAAATACCTAATACTTGGGTTGGATGGATACATCTAAACATCAATAATATCAAATTGTGGGTAGTAGCGCTGGGTATTGGCAAGGACTCCACGATACACTTTTTGCCGTGCCCCTCTTTATTTTATTACGTTTTTTGGAGAATGTGTGTTTTTCCTGTATTTTGTTTAGAAAATGTTTTTCTTGTTCTGTGTATTGTATTTTTCTAACATATTTGAAATAATGCAATTCAAATGATCCATCTGCAATGAGGTGGCGACTTGTCCAGGGTGTACCTCGCCTTCTGCCCAAATGCAGCTGAGATAGGCTCCAGCACCCAGAAAGGGACAAGTGGTAGAAAATGGATGGAAGGCATTTCCATGTATTGTAATTATACAGAAAGTGGAACAACCTTGACGCTTAAATGTAAAAAAAAATGTACTTCTTAACCATCCATTTCATGTTTTGCCTTGTTAACCCACACAGCCTCTGCTGTGGAGCAGAGGCGCGGAAGTCGTCCTTCAGTTGCAATCAACCAAAAACGTGACAACATTTTTTTTTACATTAAAAATGTATTTGGAAAAAATTATTTTGGCCATTAAAAAAATCGATATTATGTTGATAAAGTATTGCCATATTAATATTTTTCCCCGATTGACCTACAACATACCTTTAAAAATTAACAAAATGGTTAATTTGTTTAATATTTAAGTCACAAAATGTAAATTGAGTACTGTTGGTGCTTTTTGAATGGTTATTTATCAGATTTTTTGGGCGCTATAGAGGAGCTCCCATTGGCTCCGCTGTAAGCGGACTTTTATTTACGTTTATTCAATATTTAGAATGCATTTAAAAACAAATCAAACTGTCGTCATGTCTTTCATAATGATTGTGAACGATAGGCAAAATTGCAAAAATAGTGCAGTTCATCTTTCAAGTGAAATCATGGCTGTCTTCCTTCCTTCATTTTAAGCTTTCCAAACATCAGCAATCATCTTTATAAGACATTAACACACCTGCTAGCTCAGTGGTTCTTAACCTTGTTGGAGGTACCGAACCCCACCAGTTTCATATGCGCATTAATCGAACCCTCCTTTTTTTTTTTTCAAATTCAAGACAAAGTTATTATATGTTTTTGGTAACACTTTAGTATGGGGAACATATTCTAAGTAACAAATATTTAATTTAGAGTTTTTTGGACACTAGGGGAACATATTCTAAGTAACAAAGACTTAATTTAGAGTTATTTGGTTAGGGTTAGGGTTTGGGTTAGAGTTAGGGATAGAGGGTTAGGGCCAGGGTTAGAGGGTTAGGGTTATAATAAGGCCATGCCGAATAAGGCATTAATAAGTACTTAATAATGACTAGTTAAGAGCCAATATGTTACTAATTTGCATGTTAATAAGCAACTAATTAATGGTGAATATGTTCCCCATACTTAAAAATTACCATGTTATTTTTACTGGTGCACAAAATGAACCGTGCATGAACATCACCTTGTTCAAACAACAAAACCAACACAGTGCATAAACTCACAACCAATTACACTCCAGCAAATCAGTCTTACTTCTGCTGTTGCCGTATCCGTAATACGCCGATAGGGAGAAGTTTTTATTTACACGATGAGTCTGTGTGTTTTGACCTCTGCCGAACCCCTGAGGCCGACTCACCGAACCCCTAGGGTTCGATCGAACCCAGGTTAAGAACCACTGTGCTAGCTGCTGTGCGCGCCTCAGTGGCAGAGAGAGCTAGCCGCTGAAACTTTTTATTGTTTATCTTTAACGCCGTGTCGATCGCAACCTTAACACATTGACTCCTGCTTTCCCAGGGTTGACTGACAAACTCCCATATTTAACCACAAAACATTGCTTCGTTGACTGACCCCCTGTGACACCTGGCTCTTTCTGACTGCCCAGCTCACTCTTTGCATTACCAATCATACTGCAGTCTTTGCGGTTAAAAACCCCCACATTTGATTAAATGGCGGTTAAATTGAAAATTCAATTAAGAAAAAAAAAATCATAACCTGACCCCTTAAATGCTTGTGGAACATGAAACATATGCTCGAAAAGTACTTTTTTTCTTTTTGTCCAACAACAATCTTTGCAACAACACACACCAAAGAGTTCAAATTGCAGATGAGGACTCACCTTTTTGCTGGGGCTGTAACGATGAGTGCTGGATGCTGTCGAAGGACTGGTTATTACCGCTTCTGCACCCTCCGCCAAGTCAGAGAGACTGTTGCAGCGAGAATGCATCGAGCAGGATGACAGCGACGAGGTTGACAGGTTGTAGTGAAGGCTCAACGAGGACGAGATGCGATGGAGGCGGTTGAGTCGCGCCGCTTCATTTCCTCCCGCTCTGCCTCGAGCGGCCTCTTCCTGGATCAGATGGTCCAAGTCGGCGCCCATGCTGCGGCACATCCTGCCTTGCAGGTGCTTACGAACACGCTTGGAGAGTGTCGGCCGTTGACGGGATGTTGGTGAAGAGACTGAACCATCACTTGACTCGGCGTCATCATAAAGATCCCCTGTGAAAAAGACAATACGATATATCATTGTTTTACGATGATAGATGTTCTACGAGTCGGTGGTGGCGGGCGCCTTCTTGTACGCCGTGGCCTGCTGGGGCAGTGGACTGAGAACGGGGGACGCAAACAGGCTGGACAAACTGGTAAAGAAGGCCAGTAACGTGGGGGGAGTGGAGCTAGACTCTCTGGCGGTGGTGTCAGAGAGGAGAAGTCTAGCAAAGCTCCTAGCCATTATGGACAACACCTCCCACCCACTACACTCGGACCTGGCGGAGAGAATGAGCACGTTCAGTGGAAGGCTCAGACTCCCAAAATGCAACACGGAACGACACAGGAAGTCCTTCATACCGACAGCCATCAGACTGTATAATGCAAACGTTCCTTTTTGACTGTACTTAAATGTATAATAGACTGTATTTATATTATTCACATGTGAATAATGCTGTATAATAGACTGTATTTATATTATTCACATGTAAAAATACCTACATGTTTATTGTCTATTGTGAGCGAACTGTGGTGCTGAATTTCCCCCAGGGATCAATAAAGTACTTTCTATTCTATCTATTCTAATTCTACACACATTAGACTTAGAATTCCTTTTATTGTCATTCAAATTTTAACTTTACAGTACAGATAAGAACAACATTTTTTTGGATTAGCTCATGGTAGGATAAAAGAGCAATAAGTAATAATTTCTTGGGTTTAGGGCTGCAACTAACGATTAATTTGATAATCGATTAATCTGTTGATTATTACTTCGATTAATCGATTAATAATCGGATAAAAGAGAAACTACATTTCTATCATTTCCAGTATTTTATTGGAAAAATACTGGCACCATACTTATTTTTATTATTGTTTCTCAGCTGTTTGTACATGTTGCAGTTTATAAATAAAGGTTTGTAAAAAAAATAAAACAATATTAAAAAATAAAAACAATTGCCTCCGCGCATGCGCATAGCATAGATCCAACGAATCGATGACTAAATTAATCACCAACTATTTTTATAATCGATTTTAATCGATTAGTTGTTGCAGCCCTACTTGGGTTATTTCAGTAGTTTCTAGCTGTATAGTTCCTTTAATTCTATGGTTAATCTCTCAAGCCTCATTGAAAGCTGAAGCAGATTGATGATGATCACAACAAACACCACCTATAGGTCAAAGGTTTATTTTGAACATGCATACAATACAATGTAATGCATCACATATTTCCAGTTGTCCCATTACAACAAGTCCGAAAAGGAGTAGGAAGAAGCAGAGTTTATTTAATCCTACCCCTTTTCATATCAAAGCAATTTTGTCCCATTTCCTTGTTCTCTGTACCAGAACAGTGAATAAATAAATAATAAATAAGTAAATATACCATAAGTAAGTACCGTATTTTTCGGACTATAAGTTGAAGTTTTTTTCATAGTGCGACTTATACTCAGGAGCGACTTATGTGTGAAATGATTAACACATTACCGTAAAATATCAAATAATATTATTTAGCTCATTCACGTAAGAGACTAGACGTATAAGATTTCATGGGATTTAGCGATTAGGAGTGACAGATTGTTTGGTAAACGTATAGCATGTTCTATATGTTATAGTTATTTGAATGACTCTTACCATAATATGTTACGTTAACATACCAGGCACGTTTTCAGTTGGTTATTTATGCCTCATATAACGTACACTTATTCAGCCTGTTGTTCACTATTCTTTATTTATTTTAAATTGCCTTTCAAATGTCTATTCTTGGTGTTGGGTTTTATCAAATACATTTCCCCAAAAAATGTGACTTATACTCCAGTGCGACTTATATATGTTTTTTTCCTTCTTTATTATGCATTTTCGGCCGCTGCGACTTATTCTCCGAAAAATACGGTAAATACAAAAATGACAAATACCAGCGTGATTAGTATTGGATCGATACTAACATCATAAGATGTAAATCTTTAGTTCTTTCCAAGTTTTATTTTCACAAATATCTGTTTTGTTGTTCATATTGTTACAATGGTATTTTTTTTCAATTCAAACAGTGGTCCCTTGGTCTTGCGCTGTCTGACTGAAAACCAAAGAAATTGTTCCCATTAAAAATGATAAAGTAAGTAGTATATCAAATGAATCTGTTCCAGAGACCCAAAATCATGGACACAACCACATTTTTTAGTGAATATTAAGTTTGACATGCTGAAAAGAATGAACGATGAATGAAATGATATGAATAAATTACCATTATTATCTTTATTGAACACTATTGTTGTCTTGCTGTTGACTAGTGCAATGATGTGGAACGTTTGGACATACAATAACAGACTGAATACCTAAACCAGGAACAACTTTTGGGAAAAATGTTCGTAGAAAGCCTAATCCAAAGAAAAGTAGGATGTTAAGTACCACCAGTGAAAACCAAATACCAGAGTAAAGGTTGTGTTTTCGAAGAACAGGTTATAATTCATATTTTAAACATTACGACATTACTATTTTATCGTCCTGCCGAGGTCAGGATAATTGATCAAATTTTGATCTCGATTTCAATTTTGGCTCCTCACGATCATAAATATATAACTAAAATGCATGTGAAATGGATGATTAAATGAATGAGTGAAAAAAAAAGAGCACGTCTACTAGAAGTTTGGCATCACAATGATTGGTACTTTTTTGACACAGTACTCCTATACCTAACAATAATCATCAAACAACAAAAAAAGTAAGGCGATTCGATTTCCGCATTAACAGACTCATTCATAGAATTGGCCAATAAAAAATAAAACTGCTGTTAAACGCAGAATATCAAAATTGACATAAATGTGACTGAAATGCTTTTATTGTGAATAATGTGTCCGGGACCGCTTAAATGAACTAAAACAACGCCACTTGAAAGAGCGACTAAACAATCAAGTTAAAGCTAGCAAGAACAATCCATACACCCACAACACATCTCATCTGTTGGTGTTGTGAATGACATCGTCGATGTAAGTACAAACAGGATAGCAGATGCAACTTAAGAAGCTCTCTCTCTTTGTTTTTTTTAAAACAAGCACAAGTCATCTCGTATATGTCAGAACAGCAGCACACTTCACTCAGCCTTCAATATAATGCTGTGAGCAACATCCAGTCTGATGATACCAACAATATAAAGGTTTTAAATACGTAAGTACCTTAAACAAGCATATAGTACTTAAAGCACTTACTGATACAGTACATTTACAAAAGGATTATGCGTTGAATTAAAATACTGGTCAAAATTGTCCAAAGATGAGTTTTGCAATTAATCAACAAACATTTTATAAAATGTTATGTATGACACAAAGAGCACACACTTTTAAATACGTTTAAGAGGTAAAAAGCGGCATTCAAAACCTTTTTTTTTTTTTTTTTTTTACAGAAAAATAAAACTATTGTTTATTCATATTGCTATTGTTATTAAGATTATAATTGTACATGTTTATTTGTTACTAAATGTATATTTGATTGTTCTTTTAAATTATATTTAAAATTGAGTTTTGGTGATACAAAAAATAATTTCTGTGTTGACCCTGCGATAAGGTGCAACCCGAGTGAAGCTGGGATAGGCTCCATGCCCACTGCAACCCCGGTAGAAAATGGATGGATAGATGTTATAAATCGTGATATTAATATCAATCAAAATAATTGTGATTATCTCGTTTACAATAATCGCCAAGCCCTATTCTTACATGCCACAAACGCAAAGAATTTGAAACTTTGTGACTTTTTATTTTATTTTTACTTTAACCAGGGATGGGTATGGAATTCAGTACTTTTATAGGATAGACAGGACACCCTGGAAGAAAAGGTTTTTATTGTAAATTGGATTTTTACTGGTTAAATAAAAGGTTAAGTAAAATAACAATAATACAAATATCATTATCATTAACAACAACAGGAATTCCGTATGTACTATCAGCTATCATCCATCCATTTTCTACCGCTTGTCACTTTCGTGGGGGGTGGGAGAGTGAGACAATCAATTAATGTAAAATCTAACATATTTCCATACCTTTGTTGCACGTGACGTCAAACACTCAGTGCTTGCCTCGAGGTAAAGTTGCAATGTTCCATACAAACAAAGCAACAATGCCTGATATAAAACGCTCAAAAAAATGGCTCCCCTTTTCTCCTATGAAACAGTGAAGAAGTCCCACACGATCGACACCATGTTTATTTACAATTAGCTCAGGGGAAGTTTACGACAAGCGATTCACAGCAAGGCAGTGAAAAGGAGCACTTGATTTGCTCACCCAAACCCACCAAAAGCGCAGCTAGAGAATGGTATGTGTACAGAAACTTGGTATTATGACAATGACAATAGTACACTAGTAATTAAACTAAAAACCTTAGTAGATATTGTAAATGTTCATTTCATTTTATTAAATTTCG
Organism: Nerophis lumbriciformis; assembly: GCF_033978685.3. Taxonomy (NCBI): domain Eukaryota; kingdom Metazoa; phylum Chordata; class Actinopteri; order Syngnathiformes; family Syngnathidae; genus Nerophis; species Nerophis lumbriciformis. The sequence goes on along the minus strand of NC_084567.2, from coordinate 27,835,609 downwards.
TTTCGTATTGGTGAATATCTTATTCGTCAGTAGACTGATGTGTAAGCGCTAAAAACTACAACTTTGGAACGTAAATAAGTAGACGATAGTCTGTAAAACATAATTTATGCAACATTTTGACCAATGCACCACCATTACATGTAGGTCAAAATAAGTTTTAAATGTAGCAAAAAAAAAAAAATCATAATATGACCCATTTAAGTAGCGGTTCAGGCACCATTTAAGCACCGGTACCTTTTCAAAAGTAGCGATTTGGCCCAAGTATTGAGTAATATGTAAACAATAGCCATCCTTACCTGTAGAGCGGTGCCAGCTGTCAGCATGATGCACAATTGATCCAAGTTTTGTTGTTTCATTGGCTCGCTGGGGGACTTCTCTTTTGATGGTTCTCACCGGGTCACCTGATCATGCAAAAGAGATCAGACACAAGACTTTACTAGAGATAGACATCTCGCAGTTTGGTGATTTTATTTTAAAAGTGGACTTCGAGAAACCTGAGCAATATGAATAAACTTTGATTGTTTAGATTGGCTTGTTGCCTGCAACCTTAAAATATGAATGTGTCCCTTTGGAGAATTTGAACATTCTCAAGGAAAAAGTATCAATCAATCAATCGATCAATCAATCAATCGTTTATTTATATAGCCTTAAATCACAAGTGTCTCAAAGGGCTGCACAAGCCACAACGACATCCGCGGCACAGAGCCCACATAAGGGCAAGTATCAAGATCGGTAGAATACTATAGTTTACTTACTACTACTTATTACTAACGACATTTTAATCACTCTTGCTTAAATTATTTGTATATAATTTATTATTTTATTCAAAATATTTTATATTACTGATGTCTTGTTCGATTGAGTCCACGCTTAACCCCTGAGTCTGTCTTGAGCAAAAACGGACCGTTAAATGATCCGTTAAAAATCAAAAGTTAGAGGGCTGAAATTTAGCCACAGTTTTTGACTAGTTTTTCTTTATAATGGCATCATGCCACTTTTTGCAAAGTTATTCCAAATAGGAGATAAACATTTACAACAAACGTAGCCCCTTTGCCCATTTTGGTCACCATTGACTCCCAATTTAACACATTTTTCCGTATACTGAAATCCTGACAGGTGGCGACTTGTCCAGGGTGTACCCCGCCTTCCGACCGATTGTAGCTGAGATAGGCTACAGCGCTCCCCGCGACCCCGAAGGGAATAAGCGGTAGAAAATGGATGGCTGGATGAAATCCTGACATGTTAGAATATTTTCACCATAAATACTGAATGGATTCCAACATCTCCCTTCTAAACACAAGAAAAAGTTTTGGGTGTAATTACATTTTTCAACCACTGGTTGACATATTTATTCATAAACAGTGTTTTTGCATAGTCGTGCAATCAAATTGAAAAATCTGCCAACAAACGATTTAAATGCAAAAAACAAAGATGGCAGTGGGTTGTTAATACACAGGTAATGTGGTTTTGAAGATATTTTGTGTCGATTGTCAGCATGTATATGTGCATTGGCAACTCTAAACCACTAGATGACAGATTATGTCAGGGGTCTCCAAACTACGGCCCGCGGGCTAGCGTCCAAAATCCAGAGTAAAACAACAACAACAACAACAAAAAAAATTTTTTTATTATAATTTTTTTAATCTGTCCTTTCCAGCCCATCCATCAATCCATTTTCTACTGCTTGTTACTCTCGGGGTCTCCCAGCCGCTCAGTCAAATCATATTGCCTAAAAATGCCTTTTCCCCATCGATAACGTGACATCATCAATCTCACGCCGGGCGAGCGCGCGCTCTTTCAGTTAATTAATGCACGAGGGGAAAAAAAAAATGGCGAAATCGTTTGGGAAATGTAAAATAGACTCAGAGTATAGAGCTTTTAAACATCAGTGGACATATGACTTTTTTTTTGTTCAGTGTAAGGAAAAGACAGTTTGTCTAAGCTGCAATGAGACGGATCATATATGTATATGTATATGTATATGTATATGTATAGCCCGGCCCCTGGCCAAATTTTTTTAACCCAATGTGGCTCGCGGGTCAAAAAGTTTGGGGACCCCTGGATTATGTAACTTCAAATGCATAGAGTCTTCAACATTGTTTAACTTAAAAAAAAACAAGCGCTCATTTTTGTGAGCCTATCCCAGCTGCACTCGGGCGAACGGCAGAGTACACCCTGGACTAGTTGGGCGAACGGCAGAGTACACCCTGGACTAGTCGGGCGAACGGCAGAGTACACCCTGGACTAGTCGCCACCTCATCGCAGGGCCAACACGGAGAGACAAGACAATATTCACACTCACATTCACACACTCTGTAGGGCCAATTTAGTGTCACCGATCAGCCTATCCCCAGGAGGCATGTCTTTAAAACATAAAAAAAACCATTTCAAATATATAAAAACTTTAAATATATATATCTGAAGCTGTTGAAAAATGTAAAGCGCAATTAATATATGACGGTTCTCATTCATCCAGGTTGTCATCTCAGGGCATTTAATATTTTTTGGGGAAAAATGTTGCATTAACTGTTTTACAGCCCATCTTCAAGCCGCTTTCTCAACAGCGTCTTCTCCCCTTCATCTTTGTTTTACCGGTAATTTTTAACGCTTCCATAGCGAGTTTACTGACAAAAATATAAGTTAAAACTAGAGCTGGACAAATTATTTTTCTTTTAAGTTCGATTATGGTGTCTTCCGGAGCTTGAGACGGTAAAACAGATGAGGGCGAATGAGTGAAAAACAGAGCACGTCATCTAAAAGTTTGGAATGTCACAATAGTTGCCATTTTTATTTGTCACAACACTAGTAGGCCTAATCAATGATCGATAAACTCAATGAAAAAAAGTAAGGATATGATTTACACTCCCTAGGAAGGTGTTTCGGGCACGTCCGACCGGTAGGAGGCCACGGGGAAGACCCAGGACACGCTGGGAAGACTATCTCTCCCGGCTGGCCTGGGAACGCCTCGGGATCCCCCGGGAGGAGCTGGACGAAGTGGCTGGGGAGAGGGAAGTCTGGGCTTCCCTGCTTAAGCTGCTGCCCCCGCGACCCGACCTCGGATAAGCGGAAGAAGATGGATGGATGGATGGATGGATTTACACGTTCACGCAACCTCCGACTGAGGCACATAATTGGCCAATAAAACAGAATCTGCTGTTAAACGCAAAATATCAGGGAAATTGTTAAATGTAAGTGAACTATTGTCATTGTGAGGAGAAGGAATATTTGTTTGGAAAATAATGTGTCCTGTGCGTGGTCAGTAAGCACAACCAAAATGAGTCCGCACATTAGGCGCGCTGTCGATTTCTGAGAAAATGAAAGGTTTTAGGTGCGCCTTATAGTCCAAAAATAATGTAACACTTTTTTGAGCATCTCTGTTTTTTGACTAAGGAGGGATAGTATGATTTTTTGGAAAAAAGGGTTCCAAAAACAATAAGGCATCAAAATCAGTGTTATGAATTATTGACTTATTAAAGACTGTAATGACCTCATTTATAGTATTCTACTTGGCAAATCGTTTTTGGAAAATATACATATTTCGTTTTTTACCATAATAAAATATATATTTTTTAACAAAAAGAGCACAAAACAAAAAAACATTACACATATATAAAAAAAACCTTTATACAGTCGTGGTCAAAAGTTTACATACACTTGTAAAGAACATAATGTCATGGCGGTCTTGAGCTTCCAATAATTTCTACAACTCTTATTTTTTTTTGTGATAGAGTGATTGGAGCACATACGTGTTGGTCACAAAAAACATTCATTAAGTTTGGTTCTTTTATGAATTGATTATGGGTCTACTGAAAATGTGACCAAATCTGCTGGGTCAAAAGTATACATACAGACCTTGGCAAGTTTCACTGCAATAAGGCGCTTTTGGTAGCCATCCACAAGCTTCTGGTTGAATTTTTGACCACTCCTCTTGACAACATTGGTGCAGGTCAGCTAAATTTGTTGGTTTTCTGACATGGAAACATATTGCTGGGTATTGTGGCCAAACAGCTCAATTTTTGTTTCATCTGACATCACATGGACAAAGATAGGACCTTCTGGAGGAACGTTCTGTGATCAGATGAAAAAATGTTTAGCTGTTTGGCCACAATACCCAGCAATCTGTTTGGAGGAGAAAAGGTGAGGCCTTTAGTCCCAGGAACACCAAACCTACCGTCCAGCATGGTGGTGGTAGTATTATGCTCTGGGCCTGTTTTGCTGCCAATGGAACTGGTGTTTTACTGAGAGTAAATGGGACAATGAAAAAGGAAGATTACCTCCAAATTCTTCAGGACAACCTAAAATCATCAGCCCGGAGGTTTGGTCTTGGGCGCAGTTGGGTGTTCCAACAGGACAATGACCCCAAACACCTCAAAAGTGGTAAAGGAATGGCTAAATCAGGCTAGAATTAAGGTTTTAGAATGGCCTTCCCAAAATCCTGACTTAAACGTGTGGACAAAGCTGAAGAAACAAGTCCATGTCAGAAAACCAACAAATTTAGTTGAACTGCACCAATTTTGTCAAGAGGAGTGGTCAAAAATTCAACCAGAAGCTTGCCAGAAGCTTGTAAATGACTACCAAGAGCGCCCTATTGCAGTGAAAGTTGCCAAGAGACATGCAACCAAATATTAACATTGCTGTATGTATACTTTTGACCCAGCAGATTTAGTCACATTTTCAGTAAACCCATAATAAATTCATAAAAGAACCAAACTTCATGAACGTTTTTTGTGACCAACAAGTATGTGCTCCAATCACTCTATCACAAAAAAATAAGAGTTGTAGAAATTATTGGAAACTCAAGACAGCTATGACATTATGTTCTTTCCAAGTGTATGTAAACTTTTAACCACGACTGTATCTATGGATAGTTCTGAAGCTGTTGAAGAATTTAAAGTACGCCACAGTACAAATACCAGACTCAGACACCTGAGGGGAGGGGTTGTCACGTGACTGCAAAATACTTCATGTAATTAAATGCAGTTGCGACCATTACACAATGACACAGAATTTTTTGTATGATTTGTTGAAAAACTTAATGTCGAATGAAGTCAGATTGTGTCCAAACGCTTCGAGATATCGACTTTTCGAACACACCGTGAGCGCCTCAAGGCTTTGGGGACATTCCAATGTTCTTAGATTTCCAATAAGTGGACAAATGGCCGAGTTGAAGACAGTTAGACAACGTGAATTTTTGTGTTTTTGGGGTTTTGAGGTCTGACATTTAACAGCGGAGTCAATGGGCTAACAGAAGCGAAATGGGACAAAACGTCTATAAAACTGTCATTTTCTGAGCGAGGACATGTGTGTCTATGTTTTCACCAAAACACATGACACTGGGATCAAATATGTGGCCGTGAGGACAGAATGCTAGCAAAAAAAAAAAAATGTTTTTACGCACTCTCTCCCTCTAGGAAGCTAGAGTGCACTATTGACTTTAATCCCCATCACTATTTTGTAAATCACTTGAGTGACATAATGAGTTTAAGTCAAGCACAAATCTGCAAAGGACACATTTTGGGGCATTTTAAGTGTAAAGTAGTATTTTGGGGATTAAAATGTAAAAAGAAAACTAACAATCTAAACATACTTGGATCTTAACATAGATAAATCGCCTTGATACAACTTTTTCACTTTCGATATAAATATGGGTCTAAATCAAACATGCTTTTATTATTTTGTATTGTGGAATGTTATAAAAGTTTTGATCAAGTGAAATTACTCCAACGGAACAATGGTCAGTCCAATAATATCGGACTGCTGATATTATCGGCCGATAAATGCTTTAAAATGTAATATCGGAAATTATAGGTATCGGTTTCAACATTATCGGTACCGGTTTCAAAAAGTAAAATTTTGGACTTTTTAAAACACCGCTGTGTACACGGACGTAGAGATAAGTATAGAGCGCCACTAAACCTTAAAGGCACTTCCTTTGAGTGCCGGCCCAATTACATAATATCTACGGCTTTTCACACACACACAAGTGAATACAACCCATACTTGGTCAACAGCCATACAGGTCACACTGAGGGTGGCCGTATAAACAACTTTAACACTGATACAAATATGCGCCACACTGTGAACCCACACCAAATAAGAATGACAAACACATTTCAGGAGAACATCCGCACCGTAACACAACATAAACACAACAGAAAAAATACCCAGAACCCCTTGAAGCACTAACTCCCCCCCTCCCAACCCCGCCCACCTCAACCTCCTTATGCTCTCTCTCTCAGCATGTCCCAAATTCCAAGCTGCTGTTTTGAGGCATGTTAAAAAAAACAATGCACTTTGTGACTTCAATAATAAATATGGCAGTACCCTGTTGGCATTTTTTTTCATAACTTGAGTTGATATATTTTGGAAAACCTTGTTACATTGTTAAATGCATCCAGCGGGGAATCACAACAAAATTTGTCATAATAATGTGTTAATTCCACGACTGTATATATCGGTATTGGTATCGGTAATTAAGAGTTGGACAATATCAGAATAACGGATATCGGCAAAAAAAACATTATCGGACATCTCTAAAGTAAATGAATGTTTATAACTGAATAAATTTACATATGCATAAAAATGTTGTTTACTTTTGTATTATGTTTTTTATGAATTAAGTAACGTTTATGTAAACCTTTTTTCAAAACACAATATAGAACGTGAGATATAACAGGATAATGCATACATTTATCATTGTTTTCAAAACGGTTACAAAAAAGTGGGACCCCAAAAATATACTGGGGAACCCCATTTTTATGACTTGATGGGGTCCCTGGGACCCCATTTTAAAAATTCCTAGCACCAACACTGACGGAGTATTGGTGCGTGCAAAACAGCAGCAGGCGGCTGTGGCCTGCGGGCCTTTTTTTAATACTAATCAAATATCATCCCGGGGGACCATAGATAATTCATTCGCGGGCCGGATCTGGCATCGGGCCTTGACTTTGACACTTAGGCACTAGGTAGGCAACTAGAGTGCCAATCACCAGCTCTCTTACATGCCAACATGAATATAATTATCAAAATGATGTGTTCATGTTCTATTTAGAACCTGCAAAGTACATTGATTCATTAATTACACTACGGTGTGTATTCAAAGACATTTAATTTTTATGAAAAAATTGTTGCGGGAAAGTGGAGGAGTTCAAGTACCTCAGAGTCTTGTTCACGAGTGGGGTAAGAGTGGATTGTGAGATCGACAGGCGGATCGGTGCGGCATCTTCAGTTATGCGGACGCTGTATCGATCCGTTGTGGTGAAGAAGGAGCTGAGCCGGAAGGCAAAGCTCTCAATTTACTGGTCTATCTATGCTCCCATCTTCACCTATGGTCACGAGCTTTGGGTTACGACCAAAAGGACAAGATCACGGGTACAAGCGGCCGAAATGAGTTTCCTCCGCCGGTTCTCCCTTAGAGATAGGGTGAGAAGCTCTGTCATCCGGGAGGAGCTCAAAGTAAAGCCGCTGCTCCTCCACACCGAGAGGCGCCAGATGAGGTGGTTCGGGCATCTGATCAGGATGCCACCCGAACGCCTCCCGAGGGAGGTGTTTAGGGCATGTCCGACCGGTAGGAGGCCACGGGGAAGACCCAGGACACGCTGGGAAAACTATGTCTTCCGGCTGGCCTGGGAACGCCTCGGGCTCCCCTGGGAACGCCTCGGGCTCCCCAGGGAGGAGCTGGACGAAGTGGCTGGGGAGAGGGAAGTCTGGGCTTCCCTGCTTAGGCTGCTGCCCCCGCGACCCGGCCTCGGATAAGCGGAAGATGGATGGAAATAAAATGCATGTTAAAAAAAGTCTAACCAACCAAGAACTGTAGCACTTCTGCGGACCCCTAAGTAGGGCTAGGCGATATATCGATATACTCGATATATCGCGGGTTTGTCTCTGTGCGATATAGAAAATGACTATATCGTGATATTCGAGTATATGTTCTCACACAGTTGCTTTTAGTTGCGGGGCATTAAACTGCATGCGTATCTCACTCTTTTCTGTCTCTCCTTCTCACAGAGATTTAAAACAAGCGCACCTTCTTACATACGTCACATACTGTCACATGAGCAACGCCGCATGCTCCGGCGGAGCAGACAGGTAGCGACATGGTAACGTTAGCTGTGATGCTAACAGCTAACGGTGTGATTTGAGTGGTAATACGAGAGAAAGAAGGTGCGAATCTGGTAACAAATGAAGGAATAATTAATTCCCAAGAAAAACAGCACGGGGTCCATTGTCTGACGGTGGTTTGGCTTCAAGCGGGAATATGTCTTTACATGTCAACATCTCCGTTCGGTGCCACACCAACTAAATGCCGAAGCAACTATTTCCACATCAACACCGTAGGACATATACTATTTGATATGCAGCTCATTTTTATGTGACAAGTATTGAAATATCTTGTGTGACATCATGTTTTAAACTATTGTAGTGGCGTTCTGTACAAAAAGTGCACTTTAATTTAGTGTTGTTTTGATAAGTCCTCTTTGTGACACCATGCACAAAAGTGCACTAATAGCTTGTTTTAAAATGTATCTGACAATCTTGCACTTTCTGTTTTGGAAATGACATAAATGTTTGTGCCACTGCTTAATAACTGTTTAATAAATACAGTTTTGGTAAATTTACTTAATTGTGATTTCCCTCTCTGCATGAAAGTTTAAAGGCCTACTGAAACCCACTACTACCGACCACGCAGTCTGATAGTTTATATATCAATGATGAAATCTTAACATTGCAACACATGCCAATACGGCTTACTAAAGTGCAATTTTAAATTTCGCGCGAAATATCCTGCTGAAAACGTCTCGGTATGATGACGCCTGCGCGTGACGTCACGGATTGTAGAGGACATTTTGGGACAGCATGGTGGCCAGCTATTAAGTCGTCTGTTTTCATCGCAAAATTCCACAGTATTCTGGACATCTGTGTTGGTGAATCTTTTGCAATTTGTTCAATGAACAATGGAGACAGCAAAGAAGAAAGCTGTAGGTGGGAAGCGGTGTATTGCGGCAGGTGTTGTGCCGGATAACGCACCCCCGCCGTAGAATGCACCCCCTGACTGTTGTGCCGGATAACACAGCCGGTGTTTCATTATTTATATTCCTGAAAGATGACAGTCAAGCTTTACCATTGGCCTGTGGAGAACTGGGACAATAGAGACTCTTACCAAGAGGACTTTGAGTTGGATGCGCAGACGCGGTACCGTGAGTACGCATGCAGCTGCGGCTTCCAAACATTTGATCGCTTGCCCGTACGTGCGTGCCACTATGTGCATGTCACGTACATAACTTTGGAGACTTTGGGGAAATATACACTAAATTGGCCCTAGTGTGTGGATGTGAGTGTGAATGTTGTCTGTCTATCTGTGTTGGCCCTGCGATGAGGTGGAGACTTGTCCAGGGTGTACCCCGCCTTCCGCCCGATTGTAGCTGAGATAGGCTCCAGCGCCCCCCGCGACCCCAAAGGGAATAAGCGGTAGAAAATGGATGGATGGATGTGCTATATGAACTTTGGGGAGGTGAACGGTACTTTGGGCTGTGGGATTGAGTGTGTTGTGCAGGTGTTTGAGTTGTATTGGCGGGTTATATGGACGGGAGGGGGGGGTGTGTTTGTTATGCGGGATTAATTTGTGGCATATTAAATATAAGCCTGGTTGTGTTGTGGTTAATAGAGTATATATATATATGTCTTGTGTTTATTTACTGTTTTAGTCATTCCCAGCTGAATATCAGGTCCCACCCGCCTCTCACAGCATCTTCCCTATCTGAATCGCTCCCACTGCCCTCTAGTCCTTCACTCTCACTTTCCTCATCCACAAATCTTTCATCCTGGCTCAAATTAATGGGGAAATCGTCGCTTTCTCGGTCCGAATCGCTCTCGCTGCTGGTGGCCATGATTGTAAACAATGTGCGGATGTGAGGAGCTCCACAACCTGTGACGTCACGCGCATATCGTCTGCTACTTCCGGTAGGGGCAAAGCTTTTTTATCAGCGACCAAAAGTTGCAAACTTTATCGTCGATGTTCTCTACTAAATTCTTTCAGCAAAAATATGGCAATATCGTGAAATGATCAAGTATGACACATAGAATGGACCTGCTAGCCCCGTTTAAATAAGAAAATCACATTTCAGTAGGCCTTTAAAATGAGCATATATTAATGCAGTATGAACAAGAATGTTTTAATGTAGACACATAGAATCATCATACTGCTGTGATTATATGCATCAAGTGTTCATTCAAGGCTAAGGCAAAATATCGAGATATATATCGTGTATCGCGATATGGCCTAAAAATATCGAGATATTAAAAAAAGGCCATATCGCCCAGCCCTACCCCTAAGGGTCACGGACACCCTGTTGAAGACCCCTGGTTTAGTGGCAAGCCGATATAATCTGATACTATTTTTTTTGCTGATATTGGACAAATGTCCGATCGAGACACACTTAATTCAAAGTGCTACTTTACCTGTTACGACCTCCTGTTTCTCAGAGCTGCAGTTCCAATCCGATCCTCTAGGACCAGAGAGCGACCAATCACTGCAGGAGAGGACAGTATCAGACGAAGGGGAGAAGATGCTGTTGTGGCTGCTCGACATCCACGCACGCTCCTGTCCAGG